>NC_090440.1:1487279073-1487581790 GCF_031143425.1 Pleurodeles waltl | reverse complement strand
CATAGTTTTCTGCACCACAGCCTTTACATATCTGTCCAATGGTGGAACTCTTTCCTTCATTTGGAAATGAAAATCCACATCTAAAACCCAACTTCTTTTTCTGTGTAGACATCACTTTGTATCCTTTAGTCTGTTGGTTTGAATTACGTTTCACACTAATGACTGACCAGCTCTGGGCACCTGCGTCCTCCATGTCCTCAGCTTGTTTCTCAGCTTGTGTCTCAGCTCTGGCAGCCATCAGCACTCGCTGCAGATTAAGAGTTTCTCTCAGCATTCGCTGTCTTAATGAATCGGACAAGCATCCATCAAAAACTCTAAGCAGCAGAGTTTCTTCATCATTAAATTCATTAAATTTACAGTGTTGAGTCTTTCCATTCATTTTTCAATTATTTCACTAATTCTTTGACCTTCTTGACTGAAAGCATATTGTTCATAATCAGTGCTTGGTGCTGGTCAAAACATGAGATTGAAAGCATTCCTAATTTGACAGTATGTAACTTTATGTCAGTTCTTTCATTTTCTTTATGACTTCTTTCATATCATAACCAGTAAGATTTAGAGATATTTGGTAATCTTTCTTTTCTCCATCTCTTCAAGTGCATGAATGAAATCTTGAAAAGTCTCTATCTAGGCAGTCCATCTATAGCTAACATTTTGCTTTTTGGCAGCATCTAAATGTGGTGGTGGTTTCAGGAATGTAGAAGCATTGTAACTGTGACAATGGCTGACATTGAGGATGGAGCTCTGTCAGACACTATTGGCTGTCTCTGAGAATATGCATCATCCCAGAACCCCAACAATGGTTCAGCCTCTGGGTTATCCAGGACAGTCTTTCAGGTTTTGACCTTCTTTTTGGTCTCCATCAAAGCCCTGTCACTCGTGGAGACCTCTGTAGTTGTTCTGAGCCACCAATTGGCACAATTGATGGTGTGTGGCTTCAGGTGTTGGCCAACTCAGTAAGCATAACACCAGCGCTACTTCTTGGGTCTTCCCATCCGGTGCTGAGGTTGTAATGCTCCACTTATCAAGACTCAGGTAAGAGTAATAGCTGTGTAATTCCTTTTTACCGCCAGCCAGCTCTATTATTTGTGATAATATTTATCAAATTATGACTGTCTTTAACTGTGCTTTGTTAACCTGGTATAATCCACCTTCAGTGTTAATGCTCCGTACAACGTATAAATTAAATTTGTGTAGCAGCGCAGTACCTTTTCTGTATGATCTTGATTATAGCTTCTTGGCCAAATATGAGTAGACTTCTTAGTGAAGCTTTCTTTGCATTCACAGTTTTTCCACTGGCTGGAGTTATGCTTTGTCTCCACATAGCCGACATAATACTTCGACAGAGGCACACGTGGTATGCACAAGCAGTTTGCTTGGACCACGTCAAACTATTCAGGAGAACACTTTATTCTTTAGGTTACTTATCCCTTATCTCGTCACCAATTTTAGCATCTTCCACCGCCTGGGCACTCTCCAGTGACTGGGTCACACATGGAGCTGTAAATCACACACCTTTATTCCTCTGCATGTATCTGTGAACTCCAACATTCTACACCCAGATTTTATTACATTTTATTCTAGTGATGACATTACACTGATACAGAGTCCACTGGGAGTTACAAAGGTTCCATTTTAAATAAAGCAAGACACTACAAAGATGACATTTGATTTCCTGCCTACTAGTAATATATTCTATTATTAAGCTTACTTGTTTGTTGTGCTGTTTGATTGAAAAATGTTGGTGTCTTTCTTGCATTAGGCTTTAATTAGGCCTCCATTTAAATTTAATGAAAATGGCTGCCTTAACTGTATCTGCTCCAGCAAAGTGATAGAGTTTTTATATTTACTTCTGCTGCAGCTTACGAGGAGTTAGAACCTGCAGTTAATAGTCTAATTATGATGGCAATCACAATGGTAGCAGTATATCAATAGCACAGAGTTTTCCACAAATAATTCACAATACTACATAACAGTTTTACAAGCCTAGAAATATTAAAGTTGGTTGGAACTCAACCAAAAAAAAAATTAATTCATCAATGCAAGGGCTACTTAAAGTCCAGAAACATACCTGTGCTCGTTCCCAAATATTACAGTTAGTAATTCATTGTTTTTTTCCTTATGGACACTTTGATGATACAATTTTAATTTCACATATTATTCTAGTGGTAAAAACGTTGTGTTAATTACAAGGATTTGTTTTATCCACCAGTGTAAATACTTCAGAAATGTTCCAATAGGGATGCCCCAACATACTTAGCTGGCATATTTGTTTCTTTTTCTGTAGTCGAAGGACATAAAGGGCCACATCACAAAGAATGAACATTGGGAGAGCTAATTTAAGACAGGTCTCTCACAGTTTTTGTTTGATTGGTTTCTTACACAATTGAATAGCTGAAATAGTGGTATTTTACCACCTTAGCGAGCAGTAAATGGCTGCTTCCGACTAGAACCTGAAAGGAACATGGTGCTACTGCCCAGAAATGAAGCATTTGTTCACATCTTTCAAGTTAATAACACAACATAGGACAATAACATGACACAAATCATGGCAGAAATCAGACTAAGAATATATTTTTTTTAAAAGCACGGCACAACAAAAAATTCTAATATAATGCAACACAGCAAACATAGTACTTCACAACAACACAATGCATTAACAGAGCACACAAAAATTAACGAAAAAAATATAACACAAAATATAACACAACACATCACCAGACAGCAAAACGTGACACAGCAAAAATGCATAGGCATTCTTGGGCTGTATGGCAAAACATCAACAGCAAAAATATTGTGATACAAAAATGTAGTTGGCAAAACATTGCTTAACGACAATCATTAATTTCTCTAAAAATCAATCACAAAAAGCAAAATCATCCACAACACAATTACTGTCATCAAAAATATCAGAGAAACCTATATGAGCGGAGATGCCATGATGAAATGCACCAGTTAGTATTTATCTCATGTTGTCATATCAAATAAATGAAGAAAATACTGTTTTGCACACTATATTACTTCCCCAACATATGTTTTTTGTTTCAACCTAAAATTATTTAAACTACAGATCCCTTCATGGAAACATATACTCAAATATATACTACACACTAGATGTGTTCTAAACAAAAAATAAAACCTCATATTAAAGGATATTGAGCAATGAATCATGTTCAATTCTTGGTAATGAGTTTATGGTATAATGTCATCCACATGCACCAAGACCAAAAAGGATCGTGCGCTCAAATAAATACAGCAATGTGGATGGGTCTCATGCAATAGGCATGTCAGGAACTAAATAGCTAGAGCAAATATCAGTAGTGATAACGGGCATCATTGCTGACTGCCTCTGATAATACCCAGCTCCTCTGAGCAGAGATTGTTGATTCTTACAGAAGCCAATTGTTCTATATATAGCAGGTTAATCCAATCCATGAGGAATCTTCTCAGCCCCATGCATCTAAGCATCACCCTCATGAATGCCATATGAATGCTTTGGCTGGAAAATCCTGCTACATCCCGCAAAAAACAGCCACAAGAGTGTGTATGTTAAAAAATGTTGACTGTTGAGGTATAAATCCCAATTACCCAGACAGCGGTTGAACCCGCTGTGCAGAATCTAAGCTTCTTAAACCTCCTACATCTCATGCCCTGATGAGAGCTGATGTTGCCCAATTCCTGCACAATCAGTGAAATCCCTGACAGTGTTCTAGGTAGAAGACATTTTACTCTACCATGGTCCAAGAGGGACCCTGATGCTGGCCATGAATCAATATGGAAGGTAGTGCCATACTGAAGAATATTACATGTATTGGCCACTGTGGGGTAATTCAGTTTCCATTCAATAACCAAAGTATATGGTTCAATAATCTGGGACACCGCAAGGATATCTTTATTAGGTGCCAAGCTGGTAATGGATGACTGACCCTTTTGTGCTGACAGTACTACTTTGAATTACCTATACCACAACATTGGAAGGCCAGAAAATATATGACATTTAAGCATGACCTCATTGAAAAACGTGAAGGCATCAACATTTGAACCATATATATTTATAAACACAAGTGGAGCAGTGTTAATGCTCGCAATGCTATTACTTTTCTTCCTTGGGTATTCACCCACTCCACCAACACAAAATAACATAAATATTTATACAAATCACTACCAGTCTGGAATATACTGAATAAGATAAGAAATATCTGTGACATCTCCATGCAGTGGCAAAGGTGGAGCATGCGGTAGGGGACACATGTTTCCTGGAAGAATGCTATGATAATTTTATGATGGTCCAACTGATCTGCACTTTGACTGATTTCATTCTAAATAATTTTTGGACCTCTAAGAATGATCTTCGGGCTTCCTGAACACCTGCCAGGTAGGAAAGCGAGGGGGGACTATTACGTTGTAGATTGGATTAGCCTTATTTAATTCTAAAATTACATCTCCTTTCCTATAATTAGGAATACACACAATTATGGGTCTTTGATTTTTGCCCTTGACACAGCACAAGGTACAATGAATCTTTGTGCTTTCTCAATAGTAAACCCAAAAGAGAATGGTTCACGTTTGAATTAGCTTTCCAGCAGGCGTTTCATAAACATGTCTAGGCTGGTTATGCGTTCTCTTTCTGCTACACTTAGGATGCTACATTTCGTCCTTACAGTATAGACGCCTTTTTAAATCTGCGTTATTTAAATTCATCAATTCACTTTCGCCACAAAATGTAGGCAATGCATCCATTTTTTCGTATAGAGTTCTCAATGCCACGTTTTGGCCGCAGTGAAATTGATGTCACGCTTGTTGATCCTTTCTTTCATCTGATCCATCCGTAGAGTTAGGAAATCTATCTTCCTATTGATAGTCTGAAAATCTGTTTCATTTCCATTGGCTATGAAGTCAGTTAATTATCTTGCATCATGGCTTGTCTCTGCAGCTGTCTTTGTGCACCACTAGACTCCGGTCATCTCTCAAAGCGCAGTTTCAAAACGTTCATTGAACCGCAGACCTCCACAGTCTAATCGACTCAACATCCTCTACATTGCAACACTGCAATGTAGAGGCTACACCAGCTGGGCAAATAAGTTACACTTAGAAATTGTCATATGCATATATCTTGCAACATAGTCGCTGTAAGTACATTTCTCATTGCATGTCTTGTTGCAAGTCACAATATAAGTTAAAGACCCTGACAATCTGCAATGCCTGTCTAAATTAGGGTGACTAAAGTAAGTCCATTACATTCGGTTAAACATGTTGTCTAGTTTCTCATAACAGCATTCCTCAATAAGACACGAGACACATCATAAATTATCAACACTGCATGTCCCTATGCCCGCACTTTAACTCCAGGCAGAATGGCAACCATATTTTCAAAGACCGTGTTCTGACTCAGCCGTCCAGCCCATGGTTGCTCGGGCACTGACATGCTAAGGCCCGAATAATAGTCACAATTTCGGTCTCAAGTTCAGGGCTCACTCTTTCCCAACTACCCATTTAATGACCAACCGGGACAAAACTGACAGCGGTCTTCTTCTCATCAAAATTAATTGTTTTAAGGGGTGCACAGTTTACAAACTCTGAGAAGGCAAATATTTAGTCAGGTTTGAGCTCAGCTAGACCACTTACTATACACCTGTCCTCTTTTCCTTCCAGTCAAGTTTGAAACATCTCCCTCTTGAAGTCATGACATGTGCTTACATCTTAGATGTTTTTGCAGCATCTTGGAAAGATGTATTTTATGGTGACCAGTGAGGCATTGTTTAAATTGATGATTTGAAATAAGTAATTTTGCTTAACCCTTCTTTGAAAGCTTTAGAAATATATTTTAGTATAATGTTCCTACACAATAATGGTGACTATGGCTAAAATGTAAACAATATTTTAATTGCTGTTTCTAAAATGTTAGCATATCTTCTTGTGGTAAAGTGATCCTATTTTCGTTGATGATAGTGTCACCCAGTGCCATGGTTGTGTACTCTGTAAAATGGTGATACTGAGTGACTTGACCGAATTGGTCTCTATGGTTTCCTGTAAGTCCATGGAAAAGGCACATCAAATGCATCTTGGCATGGAAGCCAATTATCCTTCATGAGCTACAGTCTATACAAATATCCATTGATATTGGACAGACAGCTAGAGTTGCCAAAAAATTTGTTGTGTTCTGGCTTAGACACAATATAAAAACCCTGCAGTGACACTTGGCAGGGGAACGTTTCTTTGGCAAGTCCAAAAAACATTTTGATATGTTAAATACGTTACCTAAAATAGTGCGTTTTATCCAAAAGAACTGGCTACCTAATTCATAAAAAAATCCATAACCCATATTGGAAACAGTATGCCCTCAAGGTGGACAATGGTCGAGAAGTTGTTTGGTGAGGTATGGTTTGGCTTTCCATGAACAAACCAAGTGTAAATGAAAACATTGTTTTACACTTCTGCCTATGATATGAAAATACTAGAAAAGTGATTCAATATTTTCACTTAGTTTCAAAAATATTTCCAATAGTGAAAGTAGTTTTTTGATGACTTTAGTTAAACTTAATTTTTTTAAAGTGTAGTTTGTATTGCCTGAGAGAACAACGCTCCACAATCAGCTTCATTGACTGATTTTGCTATTTCTAATTCGCATTGTTCCTTTAAAGGCTGCCCTGGCGCAGGGAGAAAGATTGCCCAACAGTATTCAGGAACAGAAAAATGTTGCCAGCTATATTTTAAATAGATGTTTTCGCTTGCTGAAGGGAAGTAAAAAAAGACTGAGGGGGTCATTCTGACCCCGGCGGTCATGGACCGCCGGGGCCAGGGTTGGCGGGAGCACCGCCAACAGGCTGGCGGTGCCCCGCAGGGCATTATGACCGCGGCGGATTGACCGCGGTCAGATGCGGAAAACCGGCGGTCTCCCGCTGGTTTTCCGCTGCCCAAATGAATCCTCCGAGCTGCGCCGCCATGGAGGATTCTGACATCCCATACCGCCATCCTGTTCCTGGCGGTTCGCCCGCCAGGAACAGGATGGAGGTATGGGGTGTAGTGGGGCCCCTGGGGGCCCCTGCAGTGCCCATGCCAATGGCATGGGCACTGCAGGGGCCCCCGTAAGAGGGCCCCACTTTGTATTTCAGTGTCTGCTTTGCAGACACTGAAATACGTGACGGGTGCCACTGCACCCGTCGCACCTTCCCACTCCGCCGGCTCAATTCTGAGCCGGCGTCCTCGTGGGAAGGGTGTTTTGCACTGGGCTGGCGGGCGGCCTTTTGGCGATCGCCCGCCAGCCCAGTGCAAAACCCAAAATACCCTCAGCGGTCTTTCGACCGCGGAGCGGTATTTTGGAGGGGGGAACTCTGGTGGGCGGCCTCCGCCGCCCGCCAGGGTGAGAATCACCCCCTGAGTCACTCTGAAACTCGAAAAAACAGCATTTTATGCTTTGGAGGTGAGGTCAGTAAAAGATTTGGGGCCAGATGTAGGAAGCCTTTTGCGCCTCGCAAACTGCTAAAAACGCTGTTTGCGAGGTGCAAAAGGCTGAACGCGATGCAGAATCACATTTTGCGAGTCGGTACTGACTCGCAAAATGTGATTCCGACTCGCAAATAGGAAGGGGTATTCCCTTCCTATTTGTGACCGCATCGCGATGTAGAGTTGCTTTGTGACCGCGAAAGTGGTCGCAAACCAACTCGCAGTTACCATCCACTTGAAGTGGATGGTAACTCATTCGCAAAAGGGAAGGGGTCCCCATGGGACCCCTTCCCCTTTGTGAAAACCAAAACAAAAAGGTTTCAGTATTTTTTCTTTTTGCAGCTCGTTTGCCTTTAAGGAAAACGGGCTGCAAAGAGAAAAAAAAACTGCTTTATTAAAAAAGCAGTCACGGACATGGTGGTCTGCTGTCTCTAGCAGGCCACCATCCCCATGAGTGCCTAGACTCGCTATGGGGTCGCAAACTGCGACCCACCTCATGAATATTCATGAGGTGGGTCTTTGCGACCCCATAGCGAGTCACAGAAGGTGTCTGAGACACCTTTCTGCATCTCGGATTGCGAGTTGCAATTTGCGAGTCGCTATGACTCGCAAATTACAACTCGCAATCTGATACCTACCTACATCTGGCCCTTCATGCCCAATCAGCTGAATTTGATGTGAGGAATACAAATGAGATTAGCTGATATTGAATACAGATGTGGAGAGAGAGATTATTTTAAGAAAAGTCACCGGCTGTAAAGAGTTCTAACTTGGTGTAGTGTACAATGACAAAAACAAAACACTTTGGCCCGTATTTATGGGCTTTGTGGCGCAGGGCAACTCACCTTGCTGTGCTGCCCTTCATCACAGGGAAAGGACAGGAATGCACTGTATTCATCCAATATGGTGCATTCCTGTCCTTACCCCCTTTCTTTTGCCCTTTTGCCATCACAGCGTCAACACAGGCACTCTTGAACCATTGTGCCTATTTTTTTAATGGAGGAAGTTTCCTTCACAAAAAAAATCCCAAGAGGCTTTTTTCTCTTTCTGTGTGCTGCAGAGTATAGCACACATAGAAAGAGGAAAAACAAGGAGAAATAAAATTATATCTTCTCTCTGTGCCTCTCCTGGGTAGGTATATCTTTGTGGTGCATTCTCAGGTTTAAAAAGTATTGTAAATATGGGAATGTATCAAAATCCATACAGCACCCATGGAATTGCTTCCCTGGCAAAGAGTGATGTAATGCAGCAATTTGCGTTACTAGAGATTTATGAAGCCACGTAGGGCCACATAAGGTGGCCTTGCATGGCTTCATATATCTCATTTAACATTTGCGCTTCTCTTGGGCCACATTTCTGGTGCAATAGTGATGAAAATAATCCCATAACGATGTCCTTTTGAATATATATCTTTTTTGTGGGCAGCCAATGAAGAGAAAATAGATGGCTTGGATTATCACAGTACTTTTGATGTTCAGAGTCATGCAGACAGACAATTCTGAATGATTTGTAGTTTTTGAATGAGAAACTTAGGTAGACCAAGGAAAAAAATATGACAGTTCAGCTGGGCTGAAATGGTAGCCTGAACAACAAGTTTACGATAGTGAGGAGTAAGAACAGGAATAACCTTTTTAAGACTTTAGAAAGAAAAAATATGTAGAGTAATGTCTGTTGATGTGCAGCTGATATGTGAGGTTGGAGGAAATAATGTCTGATAATATGTGGGCATATATCCCAACTCTGGAGGCCACCAATTTAAATTTCAAATCGAAGTGCCAAAGACAACTATTTCATTTTTTGCTGAATTATCATTCAGCAACAAGCAGTAGATGAAATGCAGTTCTTAAACTGGACTGGAGAGACTGAGTGCCCGATTCACAAAGGTAAACTTAGACCTGAAATGTGAGTTTAGACCTGAAGTCTACGTTTTGACCGGAAGTCTAACTTTAGCCCTGAAGTCTAACTTTAGACCTGGATTCTAAGTTTATACCAGAAGTCTAAGTTTAGACTTGCTCCTACTTGTAGCCAGGATAAAGAAGTGGAATCCAAATGTCAGTTGGCTGACCTCCTGTTAGGCTACAAGGGCACAACAAGCTTCTAGAAGGGCCTTAAGAGCCCAGCTGACAAGCTCCAACTATACCTGCCCTCACTCTGCTGCTGGCTTCTGCTGGAATGTGTCTTGACCTTCATGTGTTCTTCTTTAAGTCCTGAGTCCATTGGCTCTGATGAAGTATACTCCTACTAACATTCTGAAAAGCCTTGTGATTGGAAACATTTTGGCTCCAAAGACCTCTGTAGGTAAGGGAAAAACCTGTTATGCCAATCTGTTGAAGGTGCGTTGCCATTGGGTCAAAAATTCAGGTTACTTAGGATGTTGTCAGATCAATACATTTGTTTCAGCGACACTTGGTAGAGAGGATATCTAGCCTAGCGGAGCAAAATTTCAGGTATAGCTTGCAGCTTTGCCCCTCTGAAGAAATTAAAAAAAAAAAAAAATAGTATGTTCAAATGTAGAAGACATCACAACTATCTGGCCAGTGAGGGATTTTCTCTGGAAGCTGTTGGAATTATTACCACTCAAACCATTCCAAAATTCAATGGCTTCACAGGGACCATGTGTGACAGTTATCTAGCATTGTGGAGGCCTTCTCATTCACAACTGACTGATTCGCCACACTGAATATTTTTTTTACTTCCATTTTATAGACTGAGTTAGAAGGTAAAACTTGTGACCAAGATTAACCTGATTTTCTTATCTGACACGCACTCCATCGTGGTCAGCCTTAAAGAGATTAATGATTTTCAGCACTATTTTTATTAAAAACTTTAGAAATTCCTATCTTCAGTTCCCCTTATTGTTTTTTTTTTGTTGTTTTGGTGTCATTGTGTTTATTAAACTATTCTTTATTTTCATAAATTGGAGTGGGTTTCTATTGTGTTGTGCTCTTGGCTTTTGCTGGTATCTATAAATGTTTCACAAATTAAGCCTGTCTTCTCTCTGTTATAGCTACCATGAGTTGAGCTCAGGTTTAAATTATTGAAACTTTTACTAGAACTACCAAGCATTGTGACATTATTGCTTGTGGTCCACCCCAACCAATAAGCTACATTCTCACAGGTTTATTCTTTTTTTGGAAACAAACTCCTGCTGGTTTGTAAAAACAAAAACTAAATTGGTGCTTGTCCACTTAGTTAACAGTGTCTACCTATCAATTTATCAGTGCCTTCAGAGGAGCCTCTAAAGTCATAGAGATTAAAGCAGGGCTGACAGTGGGCTCTTAATTTGGTGGGTGATAGTCCACCTGGGGCTGTGGAGGAGATGACCTGCACCACTCTCATGGATGACAGGCTTCCCACAAGGGTACAAGTCAGGCCCAAAGATACCAAGGTACAATCAGTGACCTGAGTGATGCAATTAGCTTTCCCCATATCAACTCCATCACAGTCAACCTAAAGTTATTCCTAGGTCTCAGTCAACTGTTTAGTAATACTTTATTTCTTCCAGGCTTGTTGCCTTAATTTAAAACATTGCATCTTTTGTTTTCCCATTCTGATTTTGATAAACACTGTATCATTCCGCTCATTACATGTTACTCTCTTTTTCTAATTTTGTTTGTGAGTTTTATTATGTTGTCTTTTTGACTTTAAAATTGTTAGTATTGCTTGCACTTGACACACACCTCTCCCAGGAAGTGCATACAGCTTGTGCCACAGCTACTACTAGTAGAGCAAAGATTGGAACTGAAGTTTAGCCTTACCATGTGTTTATTACGTTGGTGTGGGTTCTGTTCAGTTCTATTTTATTTTTCCTGTATGTCTAATTAGCACTGTGGGTAGTTTTAAACCATTTTATATTTATATGTGTTAAGGTTTATTATTAAAAGGAGCCCACTTATGGTGGTAGGGTGAGCTGATCCAGAGACAGCCACACTTTTTGAGAGTTCCTCATCAGTCCTCTATTTACTCACCTAAATGTTCTCACACAGAGATTGTGGTAGTGCTGCAGGGTATGCAGTGCTGGGGGACAGTGGAGTATCCACTAGGGCACTGTGAAAGCAGTCTGGCAGCAGCATTATTGACTCAGGTTATTTCATCCCATCTCCTTCCTTGACTAGGGGCTGTTCAGCCATTGAAAGAGCAACATTGTCAGCTTTGTGTGCTCTTTCTCGCTGCTCCCCAGTGTATTAGGCCAGAGCAGCCAAAGAACTATCATGGGTTTTCTTACTGTGAAGGTGGGTGGTAGTAGGTAACACCCTCTGGCTTTACTGTGGTGTGCCAGTGGATCTATTGGGTGGATTGTGTTGATGGTGGAGTAAGATGTTCCCTGACAACTGGCAGGCCATGCTCTCAAGGACAGAAGTGCACTAGTGCTGGTTATATGCATCATCAGTGGATAACTGTGCTTAGAATGACCTCCTGCTGGGAGCTTGCCTTCGTAGACTTTTGCTATAACTGAGAGGGGCACTCAGAAAATGACAAATTAAAGATGTTTTCTGTCTGGCTGTCTTTATGCTGTATGCTTGCAGTACAGTGATGGTCTTTGTTCTTTGACTGATATCATGTGTGGTTTACAAAATTTCACACTTCTTACCTTTAACCTTAGGTGCACCAACAACATTTTCTGCTAGTTTGGTATGACAGGAAAGAAGTGGTAGGAATATTTCAACGCCAAGGCACTAAATGTAAGCATTAACTAAATGAGCAGCCTTGTAATATCATTGAAGACATAAAGCTACCAAGGGGTGGTGGAAATTTACTGATATCAGTCAATGCCTTACATGACAAGTGTTGGACCTGGCCCTTTTACAGGATCATTCCCCAAACTTTTTTGCCTTTTTCCTCCTTATTTTTCTTGTTGGCTGACGTGAGACTCTGAGCACTTTTTCACTGCTAATCGGTGCTAAAGTGCATGTGCTCTCCATCGTAAACTTGGTATGATTGGCTTATACCTAATTGGCATATTTAATTTACCTATAAGTCTCTTGTAAAGTGGTATCCCTAAACCCAGGGCCTGTAAATTAAATTCTACTGGTGGGCCTGCAGCGCAGCTTGTACCACCCACTGAAGTAGCCTTTCCAACCTGTCTCAGGCCTGCTAGCGAAGGGTCTGGGTGTTCAGTTTTCTGCCACAGGGACCTGGCATCTAAATTTACTTGCCAGGGCCAGAACCCCCCTTTTACTACATGTAAGTCACCCCTAAGGTACACCTAGTAATGTGGCATGTCCTGGTAGTGACAAACAGACTATTTAATTTCTCACTGCTGTGAGTGTTGCCTTCTCATAGGATTGCATTGGAAATGCCCTGCCTTATGTGTATGGGGTATTGTCTAATTTATGAGGGATAGGGTAGGCATGTTTGGCATGGTTGTAATGTGGTAAGAAATGCTGCTTACTGGTTTAGGTGTATTTTTTATAACTATTACAGCAATGCCATTTCTAGAAAGTGAGCATTTCTCTGTGCTCCTGACTCTGGTGTTTTGCAGCTTGGCTCCAATCCACGTCTGGGCAGAGTGACAGTTGAGCCTTGTGCATACTTGTCAGACAGCCTGTACAGAGGGAGGGTGGAGGTGTCCCAGAGGTGCATCTACATACTGAACAGTCTTCCTGAGCTGAGAGAAGGGAGAGGCGGGGCACACCTGCATTTGTAAAGGCTGTGCCCTGGCCTCACACAATAGGGTCATTTACCCCCCACTGATGTTTGGAGCCTGTGCTGGAGGAGGGAAGGGGGCACTCCCAGAACCAGTTGTAACTGGTTAAATCCCCCTCTCCTCCGCATGGTAAAAACACTGTAAAATTAGTATAAGTACAGGGGAATTTTCCCCACAGTTTAGACATGCTTGAGACTTGAAGAGACTTACCTGAAACTAGACACAGGACGCTGCTGAATAGTCTCACCAGGACCCACCTTGAACTGCTGCTGCTGTGCTGACTTGTGACCTACCTGGTCACTAGGAGGAACGGCCACCATCTGCATCCTTTGTGCTGGCCTGTTCTTGGGCCTGCCAGCCCTGTGCTTCTCCCTCTTGCTTGTCTCCAGGGGCAGGGAGCTATGGCCCCTGCCCCTTCAACTATCCCCGTCAATAGGGGTGCTTCACTTTTGTTTTGGCCGTCATGGTGCTGAGTGCAGCACTTTCTTGGTTGACTTAGCACTGAGTGCAGCGCTCTCATGGGGCCCTGGGTGCTCGTAGGCACCTCGCTGTGAAGGAAATCTCCGTTGCAGCCCGGACACCATTTTCACCAAGGGCATTGTCTTGTGCTTCAACAAGTGCTCAGGGACGAGGCCCACTCTGTCAAGGAGGAGTTTGTGCACCATTCTCGGGTGCGGTGGGGCAAGAAATACGCAAAGCACTGGGCTCTAAAGAGCTTTTGGCGCACCCCCTCTCCTTTCCCTCTTTACTCGAGCAAGATTCGAGCCTCGGGAAATCCCCCTCCCTTGAGGCGGCTCACCTGTCTGCCTCCTTGCTCCGGACCGCAATGGAGAGTTACGTGGTCAGGCAGAAGGGCAGATACACTCGGGGTTCAAGTTACGTTTGCCCCCCTTTTCCCAGGAGGGGTCAGTAGCAACCAGTGGGGGAGGCCCAGACCATGTTTGCACGTGTTTAGGCGTGGGCCCCAGGAGAGGCCCGACACCCCTCACCAGACGGGGTGTGTACTGTTCCCCCCCAGATCACCCATGGCCCCTGTTTTGCATGTAGGAGCCCAGGGGCCCCACATATTGACCTTTTTTTTACAGGCACGAGGAGTGTTCTCCACCATAATTCAGGTACTTTTTGGACATATTTGCTCCTCTCATTCCTAGGTGGACAATGGGAGATGATATGTTGATCTACGTACTTTATGGTGTAATACATGTATGTGTGCTGGTGTTCCTTTTATGGGCATGAGACACTGATATGTAGTTTATGACTTGCCATATGTTCTCTAATGTTCCTTTGATGCTATTTATGATGTGTTTATGATAAGAACATATTCTCTACTGTGATTCCTGACTACTGCTTATGTTGCAGAATCCTGAGTACTTATGCGTTCTAATGTGACAACTGCTTATTCTTACAGATTATTAGTAACCTGTGTAACATTCTGACAACTGCAAAGGCAGCAGGGTATTACTGAACTGTAATGTTTGGTCTAATTATCTATTGTGCAATACAGTTTACTTTTACATAGCTCAGTGTTGTGTTTACTTTGTGGTTTTTGTGCGTGTTGTGCAATCGCTTTACACATTGCCTCCGGGTTAGGCCTGACTGCTCGTGCCAAGCTACCAAGGGGGTGAGCAGGGGTTATCTTGGACATGTAACTCCCTTGCCCTGACTGAAGTGGGTGGGTTCTGCCTAGCTTAGGTGCATACCCTAGCCAACCAGAAACCCCATTTCTAACACTGGTTGTCAGCGGTGAGGATAGGACTTGCTCTTGCACAATACTATTGTGGCTAATTTTTGCAGTGCAAATTGCACTTAGACCATTACATGTTTCAATTCTCTTTTTTTTATTATTCTCCTGTTCTCTCAAACTAGTCATTTTTATTTTACTGCTGTGTTGTGTACTTGCACTTTGTTGTTTTACGGCTGTGTTGTGCTCTGAACAAAATGGAGTCTAACTTTCACATGGATGAGTTGTGGTATAACACTCTAGAAGAGTTAAATGGATTCTGCGTGGAAAGAGGTATACCAGTTATGTTTGGGGAAACCAATATGACAGACCTCAAGAGAGCCCTGTATTATTTTGAGCAGGCACGCGAGGAAGCAACAGAAGAGGAGGCCCAAGGGGGGATGGTTCTGAGGGAGACCCTGAAGAGACCCATGAGAGTAGTGAGGCCTCTGATAAGGAGGGTCCCCAGTCCACCCCAGGGGGACAGTGACCTTAGAGAGTTAGACACTGAGGGAGAAGATGACTGGCCAGGGACGCCAGTTGAGAGAGATGACCCCATAGACAGGGAGTCCCATACTGGGTCTTTGCCTAGCAGTAGCGCCACCTCCCATTCCCTGTCACCTGAGGAGGTCAGAGATAGGCAAGAAGAGAGAGACCTGAGGCTGCAGCTAGCCAGGCTGGCCATAGAAGAGAGACAGGCTGAGGTGGAAAAGACTTTAGTCCAGGAGAGGATGGCAGAGGCTGAGAGGGCCTTTGCCAGGGAAAGACTAGAGTGGTTGGGATCTGCTTGTCTTTGGTGCATACCCTAGCCAACCAGAAACCCCATTTCTAACAAATAGCTTCCTGGGAAGACTAGAAGTTTTAAAAAGGCCTTAACGACATAATACTAAATGTGGCACCACCTTGATAACACTAGTAAAATACCCTCCACCCAAAACTAAGAACACACTCCCTCTACACATGAGGGCTTCATCCTTGCTTCTGGCATTCGCCAAGCAGCTGAAGACTTAGCTCTTCAACTAACGCCCAACAGACAACCTCCACACATGCTCCAGCTCCTGGATACCCTTTGGGTGATGCCACCATTACCAAATCCAAATAGCAGAACATAGCCTTACTGGTACAAGGTGTGGGTACCTGGGGTTCAGGGTTAAGGCTGCTATCAGGAACTTTAATTCCTTTAAATACAAAGAAGTGGCATCCATGGTGATCTTAGAAAGAAGATTGTCGTATCTGATGAGCTTTGGAGGGATCCCACATCAAGGTTGCAGATGTCTTACAGGAAGCCATGTCTGTCTAGATGAGGAAATGCTGGCTTCTTTATTGGTTCTAGATTTTAGTGGTTCATGTGACATAGTAAAGAAGGCTTTTAAAATACCTCCAAGTTCAGACAAGGTTGTAACTATGGTTGGAGGCATGGTGCTCATAAGTAGCTACTGTTTGGCCAAATCTAAATCCTAACTTTTGGCCAGGAAAAGGGCCCTCGTGGCTATCAAGCAGGGAATGTTGAACAGGCAACTTATAATATCTGTGGCCATTCCTGTGAAACAGAAAGTGGTGCAATATGATTAAACATTAATCTTTTGCCAAGTTGAATTGACTAAAGCCTTACTTAATTCTTTGGGCCTTACTTAGGATCACATGCATTTTTGGACTGTTCGTGAGGTTCTAGGAGTGCGATTGTGGGGAGGATGGATGCAGATTCAATAGTTGCCTGGGTGCTTGTTCAAAGAAAGGTGTTGATTTTAAGTAGATTGCACTAGCATATTGTTTTTTCTCTTTTCTCTTTGCTTTACTTTCCCCTAAATTGCTTTTATGGAAGAAAGAGACTTTCTAATTGACCTGACCTTTGGTGAAATGTTTAATTAAATAATACTATTGTTGATATCTATTTCCTTGGGGATCATGTGCTTGCAGCACTCAGCACAGACAGGAAATCTTGAGTGGTGGTTGTTTCCAGTCATTGTTGTCTTCATCTTGTGCACTAACTCAGAGAAACTTTTTGGGAAATGTATTTATATAGCACTTACTACCCCGATGAGACTTTGATGCAATGGCAAAAATCTCGTCGAGGGCTACGGATTGCACCAGTGAACACATTTATGAAACTGCTGGTAGACTGTGATCCTTTAAAAAAATGTTCTTCACTCAAAGGAGGCCTTCTAAGGGTTGTTATTGTGCAGGGAGGTGCCTCTTCCTGCATTAAAATAATCCTGCCTTCAGTTCAGAAACCCTTGCAACTTAGTGTGTGCCAGCGCAGGGAGAGAGCCATAATGTGTCCTATCTTATTATGGTGCATTCCTTTGCTGCAGTAAGTTCTCTTGCTGTATTGTGTGCCGTCACATATTTGTAAATCTGACCCCAGGAGTAAACTCATCTGGCCTTTGGTAGAAAATAACATCAAATTATTGAAATGCTCACTTTTAACTCTTTTCATAAGTAAACTTTCTGTGTTGCTATTGTTAAATGCCAAGCTAGCCTAAATGGAAAGATTGCAATTAGATGCTTAAAAACTCTCCAGCTAATAAATTACAGCTGATGTAACGTGTTTTTGCCTTCAAGCTACTGCTGAAATAAGATTTCATAAACTTTTTATGGTAATTACATTTGAAAAGAAATAAAAGTAGAATTTGGTTGAGTTTATTTATTTTTCCTCCAATTTCCATTACAAAATAATGATGAAAATCCTTTTGCATCTTTCTTTTAGGCCACATATCACTGAAACTCACTACCTGCATAGACAGACCTTGTTTCCCAGGAGTACTGTGCTATGATCATTAACTTCCCTATGCTTGCGGCCGGTGCCCGCCAGGCTTCTTTGGAAATGGAAGAGCATGTACAAAAGTTCCAAGACCAGGTATAGTACTCCAAAGCACAGTTAATGTTTCCTATTTTCAGGTTTATTCTGCACACGCAATTGACAATAGACAATAAATTCAAGGCAGACTTGTATTGTACATGTTCATAGCTCTAAAATTGCTAGCAGAAGCTGTTACCTAAGCAGCACCTTTGATTTGTACTGTTTAGATGGATCAGATTTTTCAAATCTTTAACTTGTGTGTTTTTGCTTAAGTTTGCACCTATCTAATATTAGCAATACGCATTTCCTAATTGCGAATCTCTCCGAATGGTAATTAGGACCTTGCCATTCCTAATCTATGTAACTCTTTTCAGTTTCATTAGCGATTCACGGGGTGTCACAAATAGACTTACCTCATGCATATTATTGAGCAAGGTCGCAATATATGACCCATTAGGAATGACAGCTATTACAGGGATGGTGGCTTGCTGTAATCAGTAGACCACCATGTCTATGATGGCTCTTTAATAGAGCAGTCTTTTTTTTTTTTTTAACGCATCCAGTTTTCCTTAAAGGAAAACGTGATGTGTTTACAAATTATTAATGAAACATTGCAGTTTCATTTTTATAAGGATGGAGTGGTCCTAGGGACCCTTATCTGCTTTTAAAAAATATTATTATTTACATTCCCATGAGGACCCCTTTACCTTTGTGAATGGGTTACCACCAGTTTAAATTGGTGGTAAAGTATCACTGTTTTGCGACCAGAATATGGTCGCAAAACAGCACTACCTACCATACCAATTGCAAATGCAAAATGCAATCCAGTAACAAGTTACAGAATCGTATTTTGCATTTTGGACATTAGATAAAGCATTTTTCCTGGAGTAAATGTTTGAGATCGGAAAAATGCTTTGTTCATATGACACTATGATTAAAAAGGTAATTTATCAGCATGAAATATGACGGCAACTCACAAACAATCAATTGACTTTTTGGGTGAAATCTATATTTTTGATAGCAACAGTTTCTCATTCCAGCGGGAGAGGGGTGTTTTACATAAGTGTACTTTGATCAGTGAAGTATAGGCACATGCATAAAAGATGGTTCCATACATGTGTTCACTTATTTTATTTTGAAAACATATATTCCATCTAACTTTATGATGGTTTATTAGCCACAAGTTGTCACTGGTCCACTGGCTTTGTTTTTTACCACAGTCATAGAATTTGTTTCTAATTTTTCCTTTTTAAATCACTGTTAAAAAATGGCTGTCTACCAAGTCAGATTTTTAAATTAAAAATTGCCACCATGTGTGTGAGAAATTGGGTTGTTGGTTGAACGAGGGTGAATGACCTCGAATCACGCAACGGACACAATCCCCATCAGCATGAACCACAAAATTCACTAAATTAACCTGTGCTTAATCCTCTGGTACCTTGGCACAAAAGCAATCAGTGTTAGCTTATAGGAAATGTGTATTTATGCAACACACAATCAGTGATAAAGTGAAAACAGAACAAAAGAAAAATCAAACTCTAATTTACAAAAAATTAAGTAAAATTTATTGACATATTTGATACCAAAATGAAAAAATACAGCCTAACCAGAGTAATGAATTTTCAAAATTTTCAGTGAAGACTAGCACCTAAAAGTTCAAACAGCCAACCGCAAACTTATAGTCATGCAAGACAGGGTCAAAGTTGAAAAATATGGCCCACCTCCTTGAAGCGTGAATCGGATAAAAAGAGTAGTTTGGGCACGGTAAAGGCTTATGTTAGGACTTTTACGAAATTGAACAGGTTGGTCCCAGTCACTGTCAGGACCAGAGAGGCACTGCTTGGGAGTTCAGGACTCACTAAGACTGGGTGCAGGTGTGGTTTCAAGATGGTGGGAGCCTGTTATGTCCTTCTGGCTCTGAACAGGAGGCTAGTAAATTACCCCTTGCAGTCACTCTGGTAGTCCTGGCTTCACCTGATGAAGCCAGGATCTAGCAGCAGGGTATGACTCTCCAAGACAGGCTTAAAGCAGCAAAATAGAACTTCCAGGTGTAGTAAACCAGTCATGTGGAGTACACAACAGACCAAAGCAGGAGGCAGTTCTCTGAGAGTCCTTCTGCAAGTCCAAAAAGTAAACTGAAGAGTGGGCTGAGGGTCCATTGGTGATACTTGAGGCCTTCTTCAAGGTGAGAGAAGTTTCTAGAGGTTTCGCTTTGAATTGCTTGAAATTTCCTGACTCCCCTGCCCTGGCTGGCTGCAGGGACAATGCCGTCCTGACAAGCTTTTTGTGTGAAGGTAGAGCACAGGCTATTCAGCTGCAAGTGGGGCTGTGCCCAGCTCCACCCCCATCCTGCCTGCATATGGCCCATTCAGACACACCTAAACCCTGCCTTGTGTGATTGTCTGGAATGAATTCAAAAAGTTCAACTGCCAATTACACTCAGTCATAGTACAGGGTACAGGCACCAAATGACAAAAAGCAGGACAATTCCAACGTTCTAAAAGTGGTGTTTTTAAAATTATAAGATAAAATCCAACTTTACCATTACAGAGGATTTGTATTTCAAATTCCATAGATACCAAACCTGAAATGCTTATCTGTCCTGTGAGGAAATGCCTCTTTTTGCATGTTCACCTCCACATTGTTCTGATGCTGCTGGTGTGCACTGAGGCCTGCCAACCAGAGCTCAGTGACAGTGTTCTGACCCTATACAAATTGCATGTCAAATTGGCTACACCCAATTAGCAAGCACTGACTAACTTATACATCCCTAGTATATGGTACCCCGGGTACCAGGGGTGTAAGGCAGAGTGCCCACTCAGGGCTACAGCACAGTTTGTGCCACCCCGTCTGTGAGAAGGTACAAACTGACTCCAAGCCTGCCCCTGTAGACTGGATTGGCAGTGTTTTTACTGCCAGTTCAACTTTGCCAGTCACACCAATGACAAAGCCACCCTACCCCTTAACAAGATTTATAATGAGAGGGTACGCACATGGGTACCCGAAAAGTTCTCAGGTAATGAACACAAGACAGGAGGACAGCCCCACCCTTTTCAGAAGGAAAGATAGGGCCAAGTTTAGAAAGTCAAAGAAACTCAAATAGTCCCCAAAAGAAGCCCAAAGGGGGGTACCCAAAGCCACATCCTCATTAAAGGTGAGGGTTATCAGGGAAAGAACTATGACCCTTCAAAGCTAGGGTGTGCTTTGACTGTAGGGTGCGAGGGCTTAAGAGGAGTGACTCTGCAACATACCAAAACGTCACCCACTGGTGACACTTCCAAGGGAATAGCCAGTGTGGGGATTGGGCCTGAAGTTGTCCCTGAGGATTGCATGTGATACTCTAAAGCCACATTAGTTTCCTTGGAAAGGAGGACGTTGAACCAGTATGGTAAATTAAAGGCAGTGGCCAAAAATGAATGGGGTGTAAGTTTTGGCCTTGAGGGATACAGGTTGCTAGCATAACTATGGTTATGGCCAAGCTGGTTTCCCCAAGCCAGATCTTACCTGAGGAGGTGCATAAGAAAATCAACTCTGTTGATGTGACAAAGTCCCATCCCATTGCTATGGTAGTCTTTGCTTGGGGAGGGGCTACTGGCCCTAAGAAAGTAGTTGGGACCCCTGCATCACAGTGGAGTTTCTATTGGGCAATGATCTTGAAGCTTCTGCCTGAGCACAGGTGGAGAGAAGGAATCATGAAACAGTGCTGGGTCTCCCTGAGTGGGTTTGTGTCTCCACTAGAGCACAGAAGGAAAAGACAAGGAATTGAGGATCTCAAAACAGTGAATATTATCCCAAGGCCCAAGAGGAAAGGAAGGAAGCCTGGGAAGGCTTCTTCTTCTAAATGTCCCCAGAAGCAGAAGAAGCCTTACCCGCTGGGAGAGAGCTTGGTTTTTGAAGAGGAGTGTGCTGTCTTGAGAAACTTGTCTGACTTGGCAGAACTTCACAGAGCAGATGGTCTCTCCAGAGTGGACTTTGGCTAGGTACTGAAAATTCTTGAGAGCCTGAGACCATTGACTGTCAAATAGGAGGAAGGAGATGTCAGTAGTACCCATAAGGAATATGGGCAGAAGGGAATCATCATGTACAGTGAGGCAAGGGACCCCAACCAAACCAGGTGCAACCAGGAGAGTGGTCCCTGAAGAAGATAAGACCCTACTGGTTTGGGACTCATTTCACCATTCACACTGACCACAGGCCTCTCAGATTGTTGATGCAGTTGAGAGGAGATAACGCCAACTTGTTGAGGTGATCCATCTATATACAAGCTATGGACTTTACAGTGGAACACATACAGGGGACTGACCATGCCAATGCAGAAGGCCTTTAGAGGTTATTGCACTTTTCTGATGAGAATTACTAGGATATTTGTTAGTTGCGCATCACCTTTAATCAAGGGGAATGTAAGGAAGTGTCTCTCTTTGCATGTTCACCCTCCCATTTGTGGAATGATGCTGCTGGTTTCTTGACTCTGAGAGTACACTGAGGCCTGCTAACCAGACCTCAGTGCAAGTGTTCTGACACTATACAAATTGCAGGTTGGATTGGCTACACCCAATTGGCAAGATCTGGCTTGCTTATAAGTCCCCAGTATATCGTACCCAGGGCATTTAAGGCACAGTGTCGAATTAGGGCTGCAGCACTGTTTGTGCCACTGTGTGTGGACAGAGTACACAATGACTGCCAGCCTGCCACTGCAGACTGGAAGGCCAGTGTTGTTACTGTCAGTTTGACTTTGCCATTCACACCAAAGGAAAAGCCACCCTGTCCCTTAAGAATATGTATGTGTCTCCCCAAATGAAAGCTGACAGACCCCTGTGGTAGGGAGCTGAATTTTGTTAAGTAGGGAAAAAACTGAGTATGTCTTAAGAGCAACCCTTCCAAATTGCTGTTTGGCTGTAGATAAAGTTCCATTGGCTAACATCCCAATCCGGCTCACTCCTGGATGATACTACCTAACTAGGTCATGTAAGGTATCAAATTAATCATGGTACTAAACACAACCTGATGCTCAAATTAAATGTATTCCTACAATTAAATTTAAATGACTTTTAGAAAGTTGTCACTCTGTAGCACACAGACAGCTTTATGACAACCTGGGGAGATGTGTGAAGGACACCCCAGCATAGAAACAAAGGCAGTTGCTGCAGAGTGAGGTGTCATCTCCTCTCCCAGGATGGCCACTCAGGGTGTTTGCCCAAAAGGCAAGCTTGAAAGGTGATGCAGCCGTTCTGAGTAACACCAATACCCCTGAGCAGGATGACCTTTTTTCCTGCAGGCAAAGTGGACAGGGTCAAGGAGTAAAATCTCTCCCCCAAGCTGGTTCTACTGTGGGCATATAGCCCTCTGGTAGCCATTCTTCAAGGGTGGGCTACCAAGCTCCTGGAGATTGAGGAAGTGGTGCCATCTTGTAAGGGGCAAGAATGTGGCACTCTAGGCTAGCCAGATGCCACAATCAGAAGAACGTCATCTTTAGGTAGGAGAGGACCAAGGAGCCCATTGGATAGGGACTATGTGGTCCTCTCAGGGCACATTCCTGTGATAATGATGGCATTCCTGGCACTCTGACCCTCAGATCATGCTGGAATCCAAGAAATGACCAAAGATGGACTGTCCAGCTGCTATTGTACATACACAGTGAGAGGCTGCACCCTCTAGCAGAGTTTTGACTGTGCCTGCGGCTCCTGATTCATAGAAATGTTGATTACCAGCCCAAACCTAAAGCAGTGACTGTAGGAAGCTGGCCTGGCTTATAGTGGGTACCTTGTGGTACTTACACCTTGTACCAGGTCCAGTTATCCCTTATTAGTAGAATAGAGGTGTTTCTAGTAGCTTAGGCTGTTAGAGGTAGCTATGGCAAAGCAGCTTAGGCTGAACTAGGAGACATGCAACGCTCCTACTATACCACTTGTATCATATAGCACTATTTCACAAGAAAACACAATAATCAGAGTTACTACTGATAATATGCCAAAAGTATCTCAGAGGATACCCTTACTTAGGAGGTAAGTAATATACACAAGTTATATGTACACAAACCCAAAACAGGTAAGTAACAGTAAGGAAGGTAGTGCAAACAATGTAGAATCACAATAGGATGCAATAGGTAGACATAGGCCTAGGGGCAACACAAACCATATACTCCAAAAGTGGAATGCGAATCACAAATGGACCCCACGCCTATGAGAGGTTGTAGAGGGTCACTGGGACTGTGAGAAAACAGTAAGGGGGTCCAAAATATCCCACCCCAAGACCCTGAAAAGTAGGAGTAAAGTTACCCTGCTACCCCAGAAAGACAGTATAGTCGAGATAGGAGATTCTGCAAGAACCACAACTACCAGCAAAACACTGAAGACAGATTCCTGGACCTGAGGACCTGTAAAGGAAGGGAACCAAGTCCAAGAGTCACGCAAGTGTCCGGGGGGGCAGGAGCCCACTAAAACCCGGATGAAGCTGCAAAATGGCTGCCTCTGGGTGGAAGAAGGCAAAGATTCTGCAACAACAGAAGGTGCCAGGAACTTCTCCTTTCTTCAGAAGATGTCCCACGGCGTGCTGGAGGATGCAAAAGAGTTCCCACGCAGAAAGACTGCAAACAAGCCTTGCTAGCTGCAAGAGGCGCGGTAGAGGATTTTGGGTGCTGCTGGGGACCAGGATGTCACCCCTTGGAGGAGGAGACAGAGGGGGCACTCAGCAACTTAGAGAGCCCCCGCAGAAGCACGCAGCACCCGCAGAAGTACTGGAACAGGCACTTAGAAGATCTGAGGACAGCGATCAACTCAGAGTCACAAAGGAGGATCCCACAACATCAGAGTCCAACTCAGCGAGTTGGGCAATGCAGGACTGAGTGCTGGGGACCCAGGCTAAGCTGTGCACAAAGGAATCCTTGGAAAAGTGCACAGAAGCCAGAGCAGCTGCAGATCACGCAGTACACAGGATTACCGTCTGGCATGGGGAGGCAAGGACTTACCTCCACCAAATTTAGACAGACGGGCCACTGGACTGTGGGAGACACTTGGACCCAGCTGTTGTGTTCCAGGGACCACGCTCGTCAGGATGAGAGGGGACCCAGAGGACCAGTGATGCAGAATGCCTGCGTTGGCAGGGGGGAGATTCCGTCGACCCACAGGAGATTTCTTCTTGGCTTCCAGTGCAGGGTGAAGGCAGACAGCCCTCAGAGCATGCACCACCAGGAAACAGTCAAGAAAACCGGCTGGATGAGGTGCTACAATGTTGCTGGTAGTCGTCTTGCTACTTTGTTGCAGTTTTTTAGGTGTCCTGGAGCAGTCAGCGGCCGATCCTTGGCAGTAGTCGAAGAGGGAAGTGCAGAGGAACTCTGGTGAGCTCTTTCATTCATTATCTGAGGAATAGCCCAGAGGAGAGACCCTAAAAAGCCAAAGAAGGAGGTTTGGCTACTGAAAGAGGTAAGCATCAATCAGGAGGGGTCTCTGGCGTGACCTGCTGCCACTGGCCACTCAGAGCTGTCCATTGTGCCCCAACACCTCTGAATCCAAGATTGCAGAGGTCTGGGACACACTGGAGGAGCTACGGGCACCTCCCCTGGGAGGTGCAGGTCATGGGAGTGGTCACTCCCCTTTCCTTTGTCCAGTTTCACGCCAGAGCAGGGCTGGGGGATCCCTGAACCAGTGTAGACTGGCTTATGCAGAGATGGGCACTATTTGTGCCCATCAAAGCATTTCCAGAGGCTGGGGGAGGCTACTCCTCCCCAGCCCTTCAAACCTATTTCCAAAGGGAGAGGGTGTAACACCCTCTCTCAGAGGAAATTCTTTGTTCTGCCTTCCTGGGACTGGGCTGCCCAGGCCCCAGGGGGGCAGAAACCTGCCTGAGGGGTTGGCAGCAACAGCAGCTGCAGTGGAGACCCCGGAAAGGCAGTTTGGCAGTACCCAGGTTCTGTGCTAGAGACCCGGGGATGCATGGAATTGTCACCCTAATGCCAGAATGGTATTGGGGTGACAATTCCATGATCCTAGACATGTTACATGGCCATGTTCAGAGTTACCATTGTGATGCTACATTTTGGTAGTGACCGATATGTAGTGCACGGGTGTAATGGTGTCCCTGCACTCACAAAGTCTGGGGAATTTGCCCTGAACAATGTGGGGGCACCTTGGCTAGTGCCAGGGTGCCCACACACTAAGGCCCTCATTGGTGGGCAGAGGAAGCACCGCCAACAGGCTGGCGGTGCTTCCCGGGCCATTCTGACTGCGGCGGACAAGCCGCGGTCAGAAAAGGGGAACCGGCGGTTTCCCGCCGGTTTTCCCCTGGCCCAGGGAATCCTCCATGGCGGCGCTGCTTGCAGCGCCGCCATAGGGATTCTGACCCTCTTCCCGCCAGCCTGGTCCTGGTGGTTTACACTGCCAGGAAGAGGCTGGTGGGAACGGGTGTCGTGGGGCCCGTGGGGGCCACTGGCATGGGCAGTGCAGGGGCCCCCTAACAGGGCCCCATGAAGATTTTCAGTGTCTGCTTTGCAGACACTGAAAATCGCGACGGGTGCCACTGCACCCATCGCACCCCTGCAAATCCGCCAGCTCCATTCGGAGCCGGCTTCCTCTTTGCAGGGGCTTTCCCGCTGGGCCGGCGGGCGATCTTTTGGAGATCGCCCGCCGGCCCAGCGGGAAAGTTGTAATGACCCCCGCGGTCATTTAACCGCGGTGCGGTCTTTTGGCGGTTTCCGCCCGGCGGGCGGTGCCCGCCACCCGCCGGGGTCGGAATGACCCCCTGAGTAACTTGGCACCTAACCTTCACCAAGTGAGGGTTAGACATATAGGTGACTTAGAAGTTACTTATGTGCAGTGAAAAATGGCTGTGAAATAATGTGGACGTTATTTCACTCAGGCTGCAGTGGCAGTCCTGTGTAATATTTGTCTGAGCTCCCTATGGGTGGCAAAAGAAATGCTGCAGCCCATAGGGATCTCCTGGAACCCCAATACCCTGGGTACCTAGGTACCATCTACAAGGGAATTATAAGGGTTTTCCGGTGTGCCAATGAGAATTGGTAAAATTAGTCACTAGCCTGCAGTTACAATTTTAAAGCAAAGAGAGAGCATAAACACTGAGGTTCTGGTTAAGAGAGCCTCAGTGATACAGTTACGCACCACACAGGGAACACATACAGGGCATACATTACAAGCATTGGGGTCCTGCCTGGCAGGATCCCAGTGACACATAGGCAAAAACAATCATACATACAGTGAAAATGTGGGTAACATGCCAGGCAAGATGGTACTTTCCTACAGTGACTCAAAGGATAAATTGGATGATCTTCTGGAACCAGCTTGAGGGACACAAGAGCAGGAAAAGCCCAAACTGTCAAGCCAGTAGCCATCACAGATGTTTTGCTGCCTCCAGTTGCCAGGTACAAGAGTGGTATGTGAGGCTGCTTGACCCAGGAGTGCTACCCAAGGCCTAATTCATCTCAGCCAAGGGATCCTTGCCCCTACCTAAGGACTTTACCCCAAAAGCACTGCAGACTAAGCAGTAGACCAACATTGGCTGGCCTGCTACTGAAGGGTAGAAGACTTCAGACGACCCTAATCTCTTTGACTAAGTCTACCTAACTTCTCCTGTGGACTGAGGAACAGCTACAAAGGCACCACTGTTGACTGCACCACAACCAAAGCATCCTTTGATAATCTTTTGCCTGCATCCCTCAGCAGCAGGACCTCTCTGCTGATGTGTATAATGGTTGTCGTGTAAAGTTTGGCTCTTGCCTTAAAAACGCTCTGCTGGCCAGGTAATTGTCTAAAGTATCCAATCATCCCCCCCTAGGTATCTGTTCTGCCAGATATGGTAGCCCAGCCTGGGCTGGAGAAGCCAAACTAACTGCTTCAAACTTCTCAAAGGTTTCCAAAGTTTTTGTTGACTGTTGCTTGTTTATGGTTCAACCATAAAAGCATCATCAAAACAAAATAAGACTATCATGAAAACATCATCATAACAAAATAAAAAGGAATTTAAAATAAATTGTGACCATGACACTAAAATTACCCACATTTGGTACCGGACTATTAAGCTGAATCAACCCATCTTTGTGCACTTCACATACAAAGCATCTTTCAAGAAACTGGTAACATAAAAAATAATATCATCCGACAACCTCTTAAAAAAATAACAGGGCCAGACAAACTTGTTTAAAACCAAGCTCCTTAAGAAAGTTGGATTGAATAACCTTTCCTAGGGACTTTCAAATATTTGCAAAATAGAACAAAGTGCATTGTGTCCTGCAGAGATCTTTGGTCGCCACCGCAAGGTTCCAAGATAAAAGACTGTGCCACCCATGAAAAGATGCTAAAAGCTGAGGTATCAGGTTCAATCCAAATCTGGTTAACAAGAAACAATCATTATGTTTTCAGCAACAGGTACCTCTGCCCTGATACCTTTTGGACAGATTCTGTTTCCCTAGATGACAATCTGTTTCTCATAAAATTATCTGTTAGCTAACAAAATCCTCCTTTATAATTTTGTCAGGATGTGTAAAGGAGTTTCCTCCTCCCCTGGTCATCTAACTAATTTTTTAATATACTTAAACCAGGGGATATGTGTGTCGCGATCCAAAGGTAAACAATCTTTTACAATCTCCCTGTTCAGATGAGCTCCTTTAGTCCACAGATCGATCCAGCATAAAAAAGGATGGAGGGTGAGGGTATCACTAACATAGCTATACCCAAATCCTCATGCTCTATAGAGGCAGGGGTAAATATCGGGACACAAAGCAACTGACTTAGGAACTTCTTTTCCACCACCTGTAAAGTATCATGCTTTATTTACCCCCAGAACTCCCAAATATGGAAAAGCTTTGACCTACATAAGGGCACAAGGCCCCATCTCAAAAGATAGGGTTTTTGCATTTCTAGGGCCAATTGTCATAACGTGTGACTTTTTGATATTAGTGCTAAAGTCCAGCTCCATCATAAACCCCACAAATGCATTAATAGGTGCTTGCAACCCCATAGCTGTTTTAGCCATTAATACAGCATTATCTGCATGCAGCAGAAAAGGCAGGGACTGGCCCTTAACCTTGGGGCAGACTATTCAATCATCCCCTAAGACCTGCTCAAGTCTATATAGAACAAGAATAAAAAGGGAGCCAAGATGCAACCTTGACCGACCTCTCACAACGTGTTACAGTGCTTGTGCAGCTGGTAACTGAGAAATATCTGACTGCAGCCTCTGTATCTGGATAAAGATCCTTCAGAAAGAGGACGATATTCCCATCAACCCCATCTCTAAAATAATTCTTCACAATTTATCTCAGTTGACCCGATCAAAGGCTGAGGTTAAATCCATGAAGGCTAACTGGATAGGTCCCTTGTGGGCCACTGAATACTAATTTAAAATTTAGTAAACAGTTAGGCATTGATCAATAGTAGATCTTCCTAGGCGAAACCCATACAGAAGGTTGGGCAGTATATTAAACTCTTTGGACCAATGCATAAGTCTATACAAGAAGTCATCCCCCTAATACCTTAAAAATAGAGTCAAGCAAAGAGATCATCTTGTAACAAGAAGGGCTTTCTCTATCCTCTTAAAAACAGGGACAATAACAGCAGCAGACCAAGATGAGAGGCAGCCCTCCTTAACTGATACAATCAGAACATTGGACAGGGTTGGCACCCAGGTGTTTAAATCATTCAAATACAAATCTGGTGATTCATCAGGGCCTGGTGCTTTATTTCTCTGTACCCCCATGATACTTTTTCTAATCTCATTCTCTGGAGAAAATGGGCAGGAAGCCACTTCTATCCACAAGGTAGTCTCACAGGTCACTATTTCAAGACCCCCCATTGTAAACCTCACTAAAATTGGAATTCATTTATCAGCCTTGATGCAATGCACTATAACAGGGGTATTTGCTTGTGCAATAAAGGTGTGGTTGATAGTCCCCCAAAACTTCCTAATCTTCCTCAGGCATCCTGGATCAAGCAAATTCTCCCACATGTGGTCCCTAATCTCATGTTTACACTTGCAGTAATAGATGGTTACCAAAATAGCGTAAGTTGGGGTAGCACTATAAGTGTGCACTTAAGTTTTCTAAGTGCAGATGAACATCCCTCACCAAATCAACTAATACCCATATTATCACTTATGCCCTTAGGAAATGCAAGAGATTCAGTAAGTACACATAATATTTGGGAAAAAGCAGCTAGAATTGTGTTTGGGGTTGCATTTAAAAGTGAACTGATCTTCTCAAATCTGTATCTCCTGAACCCTCCAATGGATTTTGTTCATCAAGGACTATACAAATTCATAAAAAATATTATCTATCTTTATAAATTTGTGTTTTATTTTTCTTTCATGTGATGTGACTTTCCTGTTTTGTTGTTTGGTGCTGTTAAATGCTTTACACATAGTTCCTTTGCTAAGCTGTACTACTTGCAGCCACTGCTACACAAGGTTGAGCTTAAGATTAAGTAAACAATCCTGACTGGACCCAAGATAGTATTTGTGAGTGTACTGCATGATAAGGTCCATTAGCCATAAAATATAATACACCCAAATCCTCATATGTCAAAAATTAGCACTCATTAAATGTAGTAAGGTAACCCTATTTTAACCCAGGGGGCAGTTAGGGCTTCATTACGAGTTTGGCGGTCTGACAGGGGTTGTTCGACCGTCATATTATGACTGTGTCAGATCCATGCTGGTGGTCTCAATCTACAAGGGCAGCGCTGCAAGCAGTACTGCCCTCTGGATTACACCCACGTTTACGCCAGCCTTTGCATGGCAGTCCTACCGCTATGCAAATGATGCGGAAAGGGGGTGCCGGGGGTCCCATGGTGGCCACTGCACTGCCCATGCACTTGGCGCAACACACCGCAACATTGCCGCCGACTCTATTACGAGCTGGCGTCAATGTTGTGGTGTGTTTCCTGCTGGGCCAGCAGACAGAAACGCTGTTTTTGCCCGCTGACCCAGCAGGAAACTCGTAATAGGTACCATGGAGGGACGGCCGCATATGTGGTCATCCTGATGCTAGGCCACCCGCCTAAGTCATAATGAGGGCCTTAGTCCTCACAGTTGTAAAAAATTAATTTAAATACAAAATAAAAATGGATAAATACAAGACAAATAAGCAAAACATTAATATGGATAAATACAGACAAAAAGGTAAACAAATCAAATGCCATAAAACTGGGAGCCCAATTTATTTTGTCAGTTGAACACTACAATAAGGGCTGCAGACCCACTCATGGCATTTAAATTGCAGGCCTTGGGTCTATAGTATAAGTTAATTAAGTGTGCTAATTAGCTGTAAGCCAACTTTACTATGTTTAGGGTAGGCCTGGGTGCAAAATGTCATTCCGCTTGCGGAATTGGCTGAATTTGCTCACTCCTTATTACTCTTGTGAAGCAAAAGCCCGGCAAGATTCTGCCAAACACTGCATTGTGGAATTTTGCTCCCTTTTGAGCAATACAATGACAATGGGAATAACACAAGGCTCCAGCAAGTGAGCTGGCAAGCGAGAGTGGGCTATGGAGTCTCCTCTTCTCATTTTCTTTCCTATATTGGTGGTCGGGAGAGCTTCTCAAATAGATTTTCTTCTCTAGAAGCTGTCAAATCAAGTTGAAATTCAGCTTTTAAGAGACTATTCTACCTGAACGTATGGCTCAGATAGTTTTTTTGCATAAACCACATTTTTTTGTTTTACTTTTTTCCACAGGAAGGAAGTGCCACAGACACTACAACTTCCTCTTCATGTCCAGAAGGCTTCAACTGCATCCCGTGGTATCTTTTCTTTTAGATTTGATGGGGGGAAAAACTCTTTGTTTGCAGTCACTGCTGGTAATATCATTGGATTTTAAGGATTTGTTTTGTGAGAAATGGATAAATACAAGACAATTAAGCAAAACATTAATATGGATGAATACAGACAAAAAGGTAAAAAAATCAAATGCCATAAAACTGGGAGCCCAATTTATTTTGCCAGTTGAACACTACAATAAGGGCTGCAGACCCACTCATGGCATTTAAATTGCAGGCCTTGGGTCTATAGTATAAGTTAATTAAGTGTGCTAATTAGCTGTAAGCCAACTTTACTATGTTTAGGGTAGGCCTGGGTGCAAAATGTCATTCCGCTTGCGGAATTGGCTGAATTTGGTCACTCCTTATTACTCTTGTGAAGCAAAAGCCCGGCAAGATTCTGCCAAACACTACATTGTGGAATTTTGCTCCCTTTGAGCAATACAATGACAATGGGAATAACACAAGGCTCCAGCAAGTGAGCTGGCAAGCGAGAGTGGGCTATGGAGTCTCCTCTTCTCATTTTCTTTCCTATGTTGGTGGTCGGGAGAGCTTCTCAAATAGATTTTCTTCTCTAGAAGCTGTCAAATCAAGTTGAAATTCAGCTTTAAAGAAACTATTCTACCTGAACGTATGGCTCAGATAGTTTTTTAGCATAAAACACATTTTTTTATTTTACTTTTTTCCACAGAAAGGAAGTGCCACAGACACTACAACTTCCTCTTCATGTACAGAAGGCTTCAACTGCATCCCGTGGTATCTTTTCTTTTAGATTTGAAGGGGGGAAAAACTCTTTGTTTGCAGTCACTGCTGGCAATATCATTGGATTTTAAGGATTTGTTTTGTGAGAAATCAGTAAGTTAAATAACTTTTGGATAAGTTTGTTGTTTGATGGAGGGTTTCCACCAGATTTATTTCTACCTTTTTAGTTTTTTCTTCAATTTTTAAATCTAATTGTGGGCGGCCTGGAGTTGGAGTAGAGGCCTATTTCTCACTAATTATTTTAGTTTCTTATAAGGGAACATTTTTGGGAAGTGCTAGGATCCTAGTTTCAAATCTTTTAATATTACTGTTGGGCCTAGTCTGCCCATGGGCCACACGCAAGCCAGCCATTACTAGGCATTGGTTGTATATTAAACAACTGTTTCTGTGGTACTGTTTTTTAAAACATTTAGGCCCATATTTATACTTTTATAGAGCCGCATTTGCAGCATTTATTTACACAAAAGCGGCGCAAAGGCGGCGCAAAAAAAGTATAAATATTGGCCTTATTGATTGAGGGATGACCTTGGATAAACTGCAAGTGTCAGAGTATTTTGGTGGGGTAATTTTTTATGCCTTGGGATGTTTGTGGTTGGTGAATTTTTAAAGTTGACATCATTTTAGTTTTTGGAATTGCTGAATTAATGGTAGTGTTTTCAGCTTTGTTTATCATGCCTCTTTTCTTTGCTGGCTAGGTGGCCATTTTATGTGTGGCCAGTGTGTGTGTGTTTGCCCTAGGTCACCATTTTGTCTTTGTTCTCCATGCCATGTGGCAAGAAAGCCAGTTTGTGCATCACTGTGCTACATGTGTTTCTGTGTTGATCATGCCTTCTAGCTTGTGATTTGAACATGTGGCCGGCAGACATTTTGAGAACTTAGGCCCATATTTATACTTTTTAGCGCCGTATTTGCATCATTTTTTTACACGAAAGAGGCACAAACTTGCAAAATACAATTGTATTTTGTAAGTTTGCGCTGTTTTTGTGTCAAAAAGTGGTGCAAATGTGGGCTAAAATAGTATGCATATGGGCCATAGTGTGCTTTTATCATAGACTTGCAAGTATTCTCTGTTGCCCATGCATTCAACATTGATGGCCATGTACAAGGTCAGCCATTTTGTGTACCTAGTGTGGTTTGCTTTTGCCATAGGCCTGCATGTTTTCTTTATTGTCCATGCTTTCCAGGATGCCCATTTTGTGTAGCCAGTGTGCTTTGCTTTTGCCACAGTAGAAAGACACAAAAGGGTCCTGTCAGAGCTGAATGATTCTTATTTCAAAAAACTGTTGCTTAGTAACTGTATTACAAATATATATATATATATATATATATATATATATATATATATATATATATATATAAACAAAGGTATATGAATTGACTGGACTAGTATGGACTAGCTGGAAATTGATGGACTTTCCTAATTTTAATCTTTTTGTACACAACGACATTTTTTCACTTGCTGCACATCACAATAACTTGCCACTTTGCAGTTATGGAGCAACCTTTAATAGTCTGTGTGAATAAATTCAGAGTTAACAAAAAATGACTGAAATGTTTCTGCCTGTGTATTTTCTTCATACGATTTATGTCTTTGTATGTCTACATATACATTTTTAACACAACTGCTATGAAACAGATTTTTAAAAATTAAGAATCGTTCAGTTTCAAGATGGCCCTTTGTGTCTTTGCACTAAACATTACCCAGGTCCTTGGATTTATTGGGCTATCCCATTTAAATATAATTGGATTGCTTTTGCTATAGGCCTACAGGGGTTCTCTGTTGTCCCTGCCTTTGCTCTTGGTGGTCATGTGCAAGGTTGGCCATTTCGTATAGCCAATGTTTCAAATATATTGTCTAGGGGCATTGATGAAAGAGACCTATGCCTCTGTTCATTTTTTTCTTTCTTCCCTGACATGAGGGCTTGAAGATGTTTGTAGTTTGTATGTGCAGTGTTTTTTAAGCATGTTTTACCATTTTCCTCTGTGCTGTCTTACCTCCCAGAAGACATCTCATAGTCCCTAGGGAGGGACCGGGAATGTTTTTTCAAATTATTTGATTTTCCCTGCACCACCCGTCTGCCAAAGGTGCCTGTCAAAGGTGCACACCAGCAATACTTTTTTTAGGGATTATTCCACTTTCCCCTGCACCCCCTGCTTGACATAGGTGTATCATAGGAGCACAGCAGCAATAATTTTTGCAACATTTTTTTCATTTTGTTCTGAACCCCCAACCTGCAAAGGTTTCTCACATGAGCACATCAGGCAATAATTGTTTTAAGGATCATGCACTCCCTGCCTGCCATAGGTGTCTCATAGGTTCACACCAGCAATAACATTTTGAAAGAATATTTCATTTTCCCCTGGTCCAACTGCCTGTCATAGGCGAGCAGCAACAATAATTTTTTAAGGTGTATTCCGTTTTCTCCCTGCACTCCTTGCTGGTCATGTGTGCACCCTAGCAATATTTTAGAATAGATTATTCAATTTTCCCCTGCATCCCAATTCTGCCATAGGCAATAGACACACACCAGCAATCATTTTTAAAGGATTTTCCCATTTTCTCCTTCACCCCCTGCCTGCCATAGGTGTATGGTAGGCACATGCCAGCAATATTTCTTTTAAGGATTATTCCAGTTTTCCCTGCACCCCTGTCTGCCATAGGTCTCTCATAGGAGCACACCTGCAATATTTTTTAAGGGTTATACCAGTCTCTCCTTGTACCACCTGCCAGCTATAGGGCACACCAGCAACATCTTTTAAAAACGGATTCAATATTCCCCTCATTCCCCCTGCCTACCATAGACCACAGCCACACACCAGCAATATTCTTTTTTAAGGTCTTTCTATTTTCCCCTACAATCCCTGCCTGCCATTGGTCCTAAGCACACATCAGCAATCCTTTTTTTAAAGGTTTTTACATTTTTCCATGGTCGCTGTGCCTGTCATAGGCCATAGACACACACCAGCCATAATTGTTTATGGGTCATTCCATTTTCCCTTGCACCCCTTTCCTGCCATAGGTGTCTCATAGGTGCACAAAAGCAATAACTGTATTAAAAATTAGTCACTTTTCCCGGGCTCCCCCTGTCTGCCACAGGTGTTTCATAGACACACACCAGCAATATTTTTTTGAGGATTATTCCATTTTCCCCTGCCTCTCATAGACCATAAACACACACCAGCAATAATGTTTTTAAGGGTCATTCCATTTTGCCCTGCACAACCTACCTTCTATAGGTGTCTCATAGGCACACATTTGGAAAGGGTTTTCCATTTATCCCCGCACCCTCTGCCTGCTGTAGGTTCACACCAGCAATAATTTCTGTAAGGAATGCCAGACAGTGTTGTTTCATAGGAGCGCATAAGCAATAATATTTTGAGGGTCATTCCATTTTCCCCTGCACACCCTGCCAGCCATAGGTGTTTCATAGGTGCATACCAGAAATATTGTTTTTAAGCATTATCCCATTTTCTCCTGCACTCCCTGCCTGCCACGGGCATCTTATAGCCCTTAAAGGCAATCTGTAGGTTTTTGGAATATTAGTTAGGATTTTAAATGGCTACACTATCGTTAATTATGTGTGATGGGACCTTACTAAATTATATTGTTTGTAGGTTCAAACTGCAACTGCCATGTTTCACTAAACATTTTCCTGTTTGCTTTTAGGAACTGAAGATACCTCACCCACTGTACTGCCAAATATAAGGCCAGAAGTGACACTACCTAAGTCACAGTACAGCTATATCAAACATAGGTACCCCATCCTCCCAGAGCCCAGACAATATTTAAAGGGAGAGTTAGGCTGTGCAGCCCCCTCCCTTTGTCATTTTAGGCCCAGGGGACTCTGTTCCCTGGAGCCTGGCCAACGAAGAGTGGGTGCCCTGGTACCCAGCCAGGGCATCCACCCTGTTCTTGCCTTTTTTTGTATGCAACAGCGGTGCAAGCAGTGCTTTACATTGTGTCATATTTACAAACGGATGCATTGGGCCCAAGGTGTCAGTTTGTAAAGCCCTGCATCACATTATACCTATGTCAGGTGTAATGTATGCAAGGTAGGCATTCCCTCTGGTAAAGCCATGCAGAAGTGACACAGTGATATTTACAACATTTCATTGCGCCGTTCTGCACCTTCACTGCATCAGAATTTTAACACCTGCACAGAGCAGGTGTTACATTGATGCAGGGCTTTTTTTCTATGGGAGCTGTCCTCACATTGCAGGAGTAGCATCTTTCTTTTTATCTAGTCCAGCAATGTGTCAGTTTAGTACCACAGATACATCTGTGAAAACATGCACCATGCAGCTCTGTGTTGTACATATAGTGCATATTTTGACTCATTAGAGTGTGGTGGGTCAGTGCAAGGAATATGATGCATCATAGCTGATGTATCAGATTCTTACTCTATGAGTGGTTGTGTGAGTGTGTAAATAATGTATCAGTGCCTGTGTGAGTGGTGCTCTGGGTCTCTAAGTGGGTGAGTGAGTGGCTGTATGAGTGTGTAAATAGATGTGTGAGTGATTTTCTTTGTCTCTCAGTGGGTGTGTAAATGGTTTTCTGGGTCTTTGAGTGGGTGTGTGAGTGGCTGTATGAGTGTGTAAGTGGGTGTGTGAGTCGGTTGTGAGTGCCTGTGTGAGTCTGTAAGTTCTCCCAGTCTCTCATAGGATGTATCAGTAACTACACAGGTATGTGAATGTATGTATATGCAAGCGACTGCATGGGTGTGTGAGTGGCTGTGCCAGTGATTTTCTCAGGCTCTGAGTGGGTATCTGAGTGGTTGTGTATGGGTGTGTGAGTAGATGTGTGGGTGTGTGGTGGGTTGGTATATGAGTGGGATTGTAAGTGGCTATGTGGGTCTCTAAGTGGTGTGTCAGTGGCTGTATGGCTGTGTGAGAGGGCGTGTCAGTGGTTTTGATATATAGGCGCATGAGTGTATGTATAAGTGTCTGTTTGGGTCAGTGAGTGGGTGTGTATATGACTGTATGGGTGTGCACATGGCTGTGCGAGCGTAGGAGTGGTTGTCTAGATGTGTAAGTTGGTGTGTGTATGTGAATGGCTGTGTGAGTACCTGTATGGATCTGTGAGTGGGTGCATTAGCAGTTCTATGGGTATCTAAGAGAATGTATCAGTGAATGTATGGGTGGGTGACTGGGTGTGTGAGAGCCTGTGTGGGTCTTTGAGTTTGGGTATGAGTGGTTTTCTGGGTCTCTGAGTTGGTGTATCAGTGACGGTATGTGTGTGTGAGCGGGTGTGTTAGTGCCTGTACAGATGTGTGACTGGGTGTATTAGTGGCTGCATGGGTGTGTGAGTGGGTATGTCAGTGGTTTTCTGGGCCTCTGAGTGGTTGTGTGTGTGGTCGTATGGGTGTGTAGGTAGGTGCATGATCGTGTTGTGGGTATATGATTAGGTGTGTAAGTGACTGTTTGGGTCTATAAGTGGGTTTGTGAGTGGTTCTGTGGATCTCTGAGTGGATGTATTAGTGACTGTATGGATGTGTAAGTAGGTGGCTGTGTAGTTGTGTGACTGGATATGTGAGTGGCTGCATGTGTGTTTGAGTGGGTATGTCAGTGGTTTTCTGGGTTCCTGAGTGGGTTTATGAGTTGTTGTATGGGTGTGTGGTGGGTGTGCGTCTGAAAGGGTGTGTAAGTGACTATGTGGATCTGTGAGTGGTGAGTCTATGTGTCAATGTCTGAATGGGTACGTGAGTGGTTGCATGAGTACCTGTGTGGATCTGTGAGTAGGTGTGTGAATGGTACTCTGGGCCTTCAAACTGATGTGTTAGTCAAGGCATAGGTATGTGAGTGAGTGTGTGAGTGGCTGTATGGATGTGTGAATGGGTGTGTGAGTGGTTGTGTGGGTGTGTAAGTGAGTGTCCCTGTGAGTGGATGTATGTTTTTGTTTTAAATGGGGTTTCGATACACATGGGGCTGCACTGTGCAACACAGTGGATCCGTAGATCCAATGTTTCTAGGCAATTTCTTGCCCTGAGGGGTCCTTCACAGACCCTTCCATCAGTCCCGTGGGGCCATCAGTAGGTAGTTATAGTTAGGACCTTGGGGCTTACTGCATGCAGCTTGCACCATTGATACAACACTTTTTGCATAGCTGTGCATGGCCTTCTCGATATGGATTAAGGCAACGCAGTGAAAGTCTCAGTGTTTCCTTACTTTGTGTCAAAGAGGCATTCCATAGGTGTTGAGGTGGATGTTCTTAAACAACAGCCATGCATTTTGATACATTCCCAGATTTCCAAGATTATGTAAATATGGGAATGCGTCAAAAGCCTACACCTCCCCAGGAGAGGCATAAGTGAGGCGCAACAAGTAGAAATATCTTTATTTCTCCTCGTTTCTTCCTCTTTCTATGTGTGCTGCATTCTGCAGCACGTATAGTAAGAGGAAATCACCTTCAGTGATTGTTTTTGTGCCAGAAGGTGTCTGTTCCTGCACAAAACAATCATTCCTACAATATAGACACCCTCGTACCATAAAGCAAGGGTGCCTGCATTGGTGCTAGACAGCCAGTTGTGTACCAATGCAGAGGAAGGGCAGCACAGCAAGAATCCTTACAGCGTTGCCCTGCTCCAAAACAATGTAACTGAGGCCCTAAGTTTCCATAAGAACATCAACTTTTTGCTTGGCTATGTATTTGTCAATGTTTGATGCATCTTCATAAATTGCAGGAAGTTGGGATTTCATCTCTTCCCCTGCCCACAGGCATGTGGGCAGGGAAAGAGATGAAAGAGATGCATTTTTTGTAGCTTCCTTCGTGCAAGCTCAATGCCAGTTCGTGCAAGATGTGTGGAGCTGGCTGAGAACACCGAGGCCTTGAGGCCCCCGCGGTCCCTTGTTGATACCTCGGAAGACCATCACATCTCTAACAAAAAAGAAGTACTTACTTCTGTAAAGTACAAATCATACAAGTGTCTTTTCTCTGCAGTTCTAGCTTAATTAGTTATCTGATGAAGGTGTTCATGTAACAATTACATTGGCAAAGTTATAGACATACAGGTACACCCGAGACATTACCTCAGTGTCCTTTACACAGCTGCAGTGTAGGAAATGCACTATACATTAACCCAACGTGATAGCATTTACTAATTAACCATTAGAAAATATTCTTGTTGTGTATTACGCAGAGCTGGATTCATTCTGCCGCGATGCCCATTTCACAGAACATACACCGCAATGGGATGCTTTTACAGAGATAAAAAAATAAGCGCCCAAGTTGAAGCTCCACTTCTGTAAAGTACTAATCATCCTAATTTATTAAACATTTCAAATATACAAAACCATAGACATTCAGCTCTTTTAAGTAATTATAACCGGTTACCTAAGGAAATGATAGCTTGTGTCCCCACCACGCACAGTTTTCTCATCAATAATTTTACTGCATATGTTACAGTTATTTTATCAATTCTAATTGTATTTATATAATGCTTACCGCCCATGACAAGGCCTTGACGTGCTTTTCAGCGAGTAATATGCTACTCTGGAACCCAAGAGGATTAGTGGCATGTTAGTATAGGAAATATGACTTAATTTAGGAGGTGGACATGTGAGTCTCGGTTGGATTGAATAGAATAATGGAAAGATAGAAGAGGGATGAATCCAGAAGTGTTAATTGGGATTTCATAGTAGTAAAATGGAATGTGGCATGAGTAAAGGAAAGACAAAGGAGGAAAGAATGTGTAGAAAGGGAATAGGGAGATCCTGGTCATAAAATCAGGTTTTAGATGAATCAAGGAGAGATACTTGAGGGAGAATTTAGTATGATCGTTTGGGAGATCATAGTAATAAACTGAGGTTTGGGGAGAGCTAGGAAAGGAAGAGAGAGAAATAGTCTAGCAAGAGGTATTTTGGAGTAGTAGAATGAGGTTTGAGATGAGTCAGAGTGTGGGACAGAGGATAGACTGATGGAGCTATAAGGTGAGACAGAGTAATGTATTAGAGAGAGTAAGTTTTGTAACCTTTTTTTTTTCTTTTGTTCTGCAAGAGGATTAAGGTAATACATATATAGATACATTATTACATAGGAAGGGAATATATGTGTAAGGAAACTTAATATATTAAAATGTATAGTTATATTGTATAAACACAGACTTTCAAGTGTTGCGGAATTTGAAGTTAACCCCTTCGCTGCCAGGCCTATTCCTCTCCTGTGCCGAGGCTTTTTTTTAGCTATTTGGGGCAGTTTGTGCTTAGGCCCTCATAACTTTTTCTCCACATAAGCTACCCACCACAAATTTGTGTCCTTATTTTCCAACATCCTAGGGATTCTAAAGGTACCCTGACTTTGTGGGTTCTCCTGAAGGAGACCAAGGAATTAGCCAAAATATAGAAAAAAGTTTGTTTTTTTCAAAAAAATTGGAAAAAAGGGCTGCAGAAGAAGGCGTGTGGTTTCCCCCCTGAAAATGGCATCACCAAAGGGTTGTGGTGCTAATATCACCGTATTCCCAGCTTTCAGGGACAGGCAGACTTGAATCACAAAACCTAATTTTTCAATTTTAGCAATTTACTGGGACATACCCCATTTTTACTATTTGTTGTGCTTTGAGCCTCCTTCCAGATAGTGACCGAAATGGATATGAAACCAATGATGGATCCCAGAAAGCTAAACATTTCTGCAAAGTAGACAAAATTCTGAGTACAGCAAGGGGAAATTTGTGTAGATCCTACAAGGGTTTCCTACAGAAAATAACAGCTGAATTAAAAGAAATATTGAAATTGAGTAGAAAAAAACTGCCATTTTTCTCCACGTTTTACTCTGTAACTTTTTCCTGCAATGTCAGATTTTTGAAAGCAATAGACGTCAGCTGGCCTCTTCTGGTTGCGGGGATATATAGGGCTTGTATGTTCATCAAGAACCCTAGGTACCCAGAGCCAATAAATTAGCTGCACCTTGCAATGGGTTTTCATTCTATACTGGGTAAACAGCAATTCATTTGCTGAAATATAAAAAGTGATAAAATAGGTATCAAGAAAACCTTTGTATTTCCAAAATGGCCACAAGATAAGGTGTTGAGAAGCAGTGGTTATTTGCACATCTCTGAATTCTGTGGTCCCCATACTAGCATGTGAATTACAGGGTATTTCTCAAATAGACGTCTTTTTTACACACTGTCTTACATTTGGAAGGAAAAAATGTAGAGAAAGACCGGGGCAAAAACACTTGTTTTGCTATTCTGTGTTCCCCCAAGTCTCCCAATAAAAATGGTACCTCACTTGCGTGGGTAGGCCTAGCGCCCACGACAGGAAACACAGAATGGACACATCACATTTTCAGAAAGAAAACAGATCTGTTTTTTACAAAGGGCCTAGCTGTGGATTTTGGCCTCTAGCTCAGCCGGCACCTGGGGAAACCTAGGAAACCTGTGCATTTTTTAAAACTAGACACCTAGGAGAATCACAATTTGGCCAAAAAGCACTTTTTCCTCACATTTTGGTGACAGAAAGTTCTGGAATCTGAGAGGAGCCACAAATTTCCTTCCACCCAGCGTTCCCCCAAGTCTCCCGATAAAAATGGTACCTCACTTGTGTAGGTGGGCTAAGTGCTTGTGACAGGGAAGAGTCAAAAACATGTTGAAAATGAGGGGGAACCAAAGCGGGTCCAAAAGGGCAGTTTGAGAAAAAAAAAATTTTAGGCTGACAAGTGCAGCAGAGTTTTTATCTGTATTGATGAGACAATGCTGAGTGGTAGGAATTTTGTGGATTCCTGCAGATTCTGGAAGGTTCCATCACAGAAATGTATGATCTCCAACAAAAGTTGGAGGTTTGCATGGCATTATGGGTAAAAAAATGATGCGGGTGCCTGTGAAGCAAACCACCCTGGAATCACCCAGATGTTTAGTTTTCAGATGTGTCTAGGTCTTGTGGATTTTTCTACATGGCAGCGTCCCAAAGTCCATAAAGTGCAGCCCTCACCATTCCAAGTGGGCCGATTCTGAGAATTAGCCAAGCTCTCATGGCCCAAATATAAAACGAAAACCCCAAATAATCAAATGGCCTCTTGCTTGTCGTAGGATAAGATGATTTAGTGTGCGGGGGAGAGCTAAAAGACTGTTACCCCCTTCAGATGGGGTGGGGGCATAACCAGACCCATACTGGTTGGTAGCCACCATCCCACAATTCTTTTTATTTTTTATTCCCTGGCATCTAGTAGACTTTCTGCCCCCCCAGGGTGTGGATTGGGGGTAATTGCCCCATCTGCTCAATGGTGAGCAGAACAACTTTGTCACCATTTATTTGGGGAGGGAGAATGGCCATACCCCCACCTTCTTATTTTGGTCTCTGGTGGGCTTTCTGCCCCCCTTGGGGGCAGATGGACCTTCCACAAATAAGCCAATCTGCCAGATATGGCCAACAGTAATGTGCCCCCATGGGGAGCGACCCTTGCCCAAGGGGCTGCCCCCCCAAACAAAACACACACATACACACACACCAATCCCTGGTGCCTAAGTGGTTTCTGCCCCCCCCCGGGCAGATCAGCCTAATAATATGCTGATATGCCCCCAGAAGGGGCAGAAAAGGCCTTAAAAAATGCCCCCGTGGAGAGAGACCCTTTGCAATCCGGCCGCTCTCAGAGAGACTTAAAAGAGAAGGAAATTCCTTTCCTTCCCTTTGAAGCCTCTCAGGACTCCTCCCAGTGATCGGAAGAGAAATGCTGAGCATTTCTCTTCCGATCATGCTGGAAGCTGAGCTTCCAGCGCGATGGGAGGAGGCCTCTGTGGGGTCGCGGGCTGTTGGGGGTGGGAGGGAAGAACACTTCTCTGTGCCCAGGATGTAATGGTTACATCCTGGGCACACGAGCACTGTGCCACAGGACGTAACCGTTACATCCGCGGCACAGAAGCGGTTAACTCATTGTGTAGTATTTATAACAATATTTATATTTTTCCTCTCCTCAATAGTGAAATACTTGTAGATAAATAGTTGGGATAGTATTTACCTATTGTGATAGATAAACAAACAGACACTTAAAAGCATCTAATGAGACACTTTATATAGAAACTATGCAATGACCAATGAACATGGTAATTGTAGAATTATATATATGTATATATGTGTGTGTGTGTGTGTGTGTGTGTTTATATATAGGCTCAAAGAGTATGTACATATTTACATATTTTAGGAAAAGAAGCATATTTATTATGCATATTTGTACAAAGAAATACACATATCTAGATATCTATACATATAATCAGATTATATATGTTTACATACACGGGGACATGCAGTACATTGCTGTTTGACTATGGTGGTTATATAATAAAGGCTAACTCTTGAGTAGCCTTCTGAAGATAAGATAGTTACTTATATTTGGGGGTAACTTGTTCCATAGTTTGGCCACTTCAACAAAGAAAGTTGTACCACCTATTGTCTTGTTCTGGTTTGGTAGTGTATTGAGGCGAGGTGCAAATCTTGAAAGGAGGCTGCTTTGTTGAATGTATTTGAGGATTTTATTCCTTATGAAAAGTGGTCCTGGCACATGTATTGCTTTGTGGGTAAAACAAAGCAGCTTGAAGCTGATCTTCTAGCAACCAGTAATCAATGTAGGGCTCGCTAGGCAGAGGAGATGTCGGCTTGTGACTTTACAAATAGGAGTAGTCTGGAAGCAGAGCTCTGAATCCGTATTAGATAGAGATGAGCCATTGGTGTAACCCAGTTTAGAAGTACTGAAAAGATAGACTGGACCTTGAGTGGAAATCCTAGGTGGAGGACGATGCATCACAGAGTTTTCATGGTGACAAAGCTTGATTTTGCTAATTTGTCCACCTGGGCATTCATTGTTAACTTGCAGTCCATGGTAATTCAATTGTTTCCAACTTCCTTAGATACTTTAGGAGGAAGCCCTAGATTGTCAGGCCAGGCGCAGAGTGGATCATAATTTTTCAAATCTCTACATTTGCGTATTTTTGTTTTGGAAGCAGTTAGTTTGAGATGGCTCATGTCATCCACTGATCAATGTCTCTGAGGCAACCGAAGATTTGTGAGTTTCCAATGTCCTTGTGGCATTCCAGTTTAAAGAGTATTTATGTGTCATCTGCATAGTTGTAGCATGTGAGCTAAAATTCATTGATCATTGTGGTAATGACTTTATGTGGATGTTGAAAAAGCATTCATGAGATGATTAAGCCTTGAGGAAACCCTGCTTTTGTGAATTAGGGTTTGGATGAGGAAGGAAGAGTATGGATAACATTTTTTCTGTTTTGAAGGTGGGATATGATCCAGTCCAGAGCAGTCCCCTCCCTGCTGGCTTTGTACAGTCTTTGTATTAGGATCTCCTGGTCAAATGTGTCAAGGGTAGCTGAGAGATCTAAGACAAGTAGTGCAGCAACTCCATTGTGTCAACTGTGTTTTTAAAGTAATCCTAGATTGCAATAAGGGCAGATTTTGTGCCTCTTCCTGGGTGGAATCCAGTTTGGTAGTCTGAAAGTATGAAGTATCTTCAATGGATTTTGAGAACTGGGTGAACGTTGCTCTTTCTATCTCTTTTTCCAGGAAAGGCCTATTTGTAATCTGTTTGTAGTTGTTGGTATAAAATGTGGGTTCAGGTTATTTTTACTTTCGTCTCCTGGAAACATTCAGGGGCATATTTATACTCTCTTTGTGCCGAATGTGCGTCAAAATTTTTGACGCACAATCGGCGCAAACACTGCCCCATATTTATACTTTGACGTCCGACCCCGCGGGCGTCAAAGTTCCACCATGTGCGTAATTTTTTAGAAGGGGGAACCAGCCTTGCGTTAATTATATGCAAGGTAGTCGTTCCCTTCCAAAAAATGACTTTAAGGCCTGTGCGCCTTATTTATACTGTGACGTCATTTTGACGCACAGGAGGGGGCAGGCCTTAAAAAACGGCGCCAAGCCTGATGGGCGCTGTTTTTTAACGCCTGGGTCAGGGTAGGCGTTAAGGGACCTGTGGGCTCAGAAGGAGCCCAGAGGTGCCCTCCCATACCCCCGGGACACCCCCTGCCACCCTTGCCCACCCCAGGAGGACACCCAAGGATGGAGGGACCCATCCCAGGGAAGTAGAGGTAAGTTCAGGTAAGTATTTTTTTCGTATTTTTTTGTGGCATAGGAGGGCCTGATTTGTGCCCCCCTACATGCCACTATGCCCAATGACCATGCCCAGGGGACATAAGTCCCCTGGGCATGGCCATTGGGCAAGGGGGCATGACTCCTGTCTTTGCTAAGACAGGAGTCATTTCAATGGGGGTTGGGCGTCAAAACAAATGGCGCAAATCGGGTTGAGGCCAAAATTTTGCCTCAGACCTGACTTGCCCCATTTTTTGACACCCAAGCTCCCTTTTCCCCTACGCCGGCGCTGCCTGGTGTGAGTTATTTTTTTTTACGCACACCAGTCAGCTGCGCCGGCTAACGTCATTCAATAAATAAGGCGCCCGCATGGCGCTTTGGAATGGCGTTAGCCGGCGTTAAAATTTTTGACGCACAACTGCGTTGGCGCAGTTGTGCGTCAAAAAGTATAAATATGGGCCTCAATTGTTAAAGAATAATTGATAAGTCTTCTTACTGGTGTGGCAGCCGAATAAGATAAAAGAATGTTCTTGCAAACATGTGGTGGACACGGGTCAGAAGGGCAGATGGAAAACTTTCTTGCTTTGTCCAGATCCATAAAGACACCCTGTGATATTTGTTTGAAGGAATGTAGAGGATGAGTTGGCTTACTCTTACAGGAAATATTTGGGAACAAGATGGTACTGGTTGCTTTCCTTTGTTTGAAACAGGAGTCCAACGTGTCTGCTTTGGTTGTACAATGGTTTTCCAGTTTGCCTGTAAATTCTTGAGTAATAGGATAATTCCTTCCCTGCATTTAGGTTTAAGAAGCTCAGTGAGAATTATTTAGAATTCTATATTTGCAGACTTTGCATTTATAATTCTGTCTGAATAGTACCTATTTTTCAATAATGGTATAAAAAATATCATAGGTGCTGTAATATCAGGGGTAATTAGCAGTTCATGGTGAGGGCATGCGTTACAGTTACCTTAAGGCACAAGTTCTAGTTACTTGTAATAGCTTTAACTATAACAGCTGAATTTCTATGGTTTTGTACATTTAAAATGTGAGCCAAACTATGACATTCCTGTAACCATTGTTTTCCTCAGTGAATTGATATGTTTTTATAACAAAAAGTAATTTTAATTTCTTTACGCTAATCCAACCACTACCACACACAGCCTTTGGCCGTGTGAGGCAGGGGCTGGCTGCAGGACCTTCAGCCAATCCCCTAAACCAACCAAACCCTTGTCACAAATGGCCTTTTGCTGTACATAACAAGGTTGGCCACAGGGTTTGGCCTGTGGCCAGGTCCTGCAGCTAACCCCCTATAACCACCCAACCCCATGCCGTGCACAGCTGAAGGGCTGGGGTGGATGGTTATAAGGGGTGGATGCAGTCCCTGTGGCCAACCCCTGTTCCATGTGGCTGAAGGCCGTGAATGGCCCTGCAGCCAACCCTCTGTAATCACCAAATGCCATGCCATGGATGCCTTCAGCTATGCACAGCAGGGTTTGGCCTCAGGGCTTGGCTGCAGCCAGGCCCTTTGGCTTATCCCACAGCACTCATGAAGTGCTTCTTTGTGTGACGGAGATGTGATCATATGCATGAAGGAAATATCTCCATAATTGGCAGGAAACAAGCTTGGGGGTCCTTTTAGTAAGCTATCCATCTTCCTGGGAAAATAGGGTGAGAGATGATGTACACTACTAATACATATGAGACCAAAATGAGAGCTTCTAGGTCACTTTACATACTTGTAGTGTTTGCAAGGGATAAAACGATCTATGATCTCAGCAGCAGATGACAAGAAACAACTCACTAATGGCAGTCACTACATGAGATATTGTGCTTGAAAAAAGCATAGATGCAAATACCTTCCTCAAGGATTACAGATAACATTTCATGGTGGAAATGCCAAGAAACAAACTTGCTTTAACTTGACCATGTGGAAAACATTAGGATGATTAATACTTTACAGAAGTGGAGCTTCAACTTGGGCACCTGCTTTGTTTATCTCTGTAAATGCTTCCAGTTGAGGTTTATTTTCTGTTACATGACCATCCTGTCAAAATGCATCCTGTCCTATATAATACTCAACTGGAATACTTGCACAGTTTTGTCATCAATAATTTTACTAACAATGTTAAAGTTATATTATCAATGATGTCATAGTAGATGCCATGAGAAATGCAATACCTGGGGTAATTAGCAGTGAATGGCAATGGTTCTAGTTATAGTTAACTTAGGGTACAAGGTCCAGTTACTTCAAATAACTCTAACTATAACAGCTGAATTTCTATGGTGTTGTGCATGTATAATCTGAACCTATCTATAAGGTCCTAATAACCTTTAGTTTCAATGTTTTTTAACGTTAAGTAAGATGACCCTCGCAATGCACAGTTGGGGGGGTTGGACGAAGAGTCTGGCCTGACACTGTGCTTCACCCAGCCAAGCTTGCTGCTCTTGCCCTCATCTTCCTTGCCATCCATTGTCCAAGCCCATGACCGTGCTCCCTCATTACAGTCATGTGTGGCCATTTTTCTGCCACTGCCTAAACTGCCTCTCCTGAACAGTTAGCTTGCTGCATATTAACCTCCTCCCTACCTTCTCCTATGTTGTCCGAGTCCATGCTTTTAGTGGTGTGTTTCTAAGTGTGTTTGTCACTGTTTAGCTATGTGAGGGGTGAGTAAATAAGCACTTCTTTGGGAGTCTAACTGGGTGTATGAGTGGCTGCTTCACTGTGTCAGTGACTACAAATTGCATACTATCAAATTGTATCCTAAAGCCAAACACCCATTTCCAATTTCAAACACATTCAGTTAGAGACGTTTTATATAATATCTATACATTCAGTATATCAATTCCTCTATCTCTCTTACTAGTCAGTATGCTTTTATTTAATATCATCATCTAACATCCTGGCTATTGTCCCTTTTCTTGTAAAGTACACATTTTCTATCACTTTATTTGCAGTTATAATTATTTTCACATATTTTGTACAGTACGCCCTAATTCAGATACCGGTAAAATCCCTTTCCTGTTCACCAACTGATGTTCTCGATCTCTTTTAATATCAGTTAGTATATCTTTTTAGTGCAACTCTCATATCAGAAATATAGCTATGGACTTCCACTCTCAGTACAAAAGAACAATAATGGTTACCCTTCCTACTTTATTTTTTCTGATAGTCCTGTACTTAGCACATCACAACTTCCCTTTCATCTTTTATTTTTGCTATGTAATTTCTAAATGGTCAGTATGTTTGACCCTTTCTAAATCTCCTGAAAATAAGTCCAATTTGGTAGTGTTTTTTTAATTGTAAGTTCACTGCGGAACCACAGCTCCACAAAGAACCCCAAAAGCATCTAAAATCGTGCTTTTAATGATTTGCATCCATATTTCATTTTGTAAAAAACGACTCCACTACAAGCCAAACACTCCCTAGTAAGCAATGTTTGTACAATCCTCTGCTTTTAACATTTACAATGCAGTCTCTTTGATATGTGTGTGTGTGTGTGTGCATATATATATATATATATATATATGTTTATATATGTATATATGTATATATATATATATATATATATATATATATATGAAACCAAAGGTTATAGGGACGTTATAGTTACGAAATAGAATTGTTTTTAAACGTACACATTCACTGAAAAAAACATGGGTTACATGGACTGTATAGTTCTGAATTTACTAGTACAAAATCATAGTATTTCTGCGATTATAGTTATCATTCTTTTAATTAACTATAACTCTTGACCTAAGGTAACTATAACTCGCTCCCTCACCATGCACATCTTTTTCTTTAAAAATGTTACTGGTAATGTTTCATTTATAGTTTTAAGGACATTATAGAAGTCATCATGATTGCTGCAGTATCAGCGGTAATTAGCAGTGCATGGCGAGGGTACTATTTATAGTTACCTTAGGGTCCGAGTTATAGCTACTTGAAAGAACTCTAACATTCCTGTAGCTCTTGCTTATTTCAGTAAATTTCTAAGTTTTGCTTACTGTAAAGTAACTTTAATTATTCTACGTTAATCCAACCAACGCCCTGCAACCAACCCCATAACAACCCAACTCCACGCTGCAGGACCTGGCCTGTGCCCAGGCCCTGCGGCCAACCCCTATGACAAACCAACCATACACTGTGATCAGCCATATGCCTCCCCCCTCCCCAGGCCAATATCAGACGGGGGCCCATCCTTCAAAGCCTGGCCTAAACATTTAATTTTTGGGGGGAAATGGGCTACAGCCTCCCTCCCCAGGCTGATCACAGCCCTGGGGACACCATCTTCTGAGGCCTTGCCTAAATATTATTTTTTTAGACAATGGGGGCCATGCGGCCCTCCGCTCCAGGCCAATCTTGGCCCTGGGGAACCCCATCCCCCAGGGCCTAGTCATATGACCAGGGTGCCCTCCAGTGCACCCAGTCACAATGATGGGGACCATAGGGGGAGCCTGAAGGCCTCCACGGTCTCAGCTGGCTTCCCACCTCCTGCGGGATCCAGCATTGCTTTCATTGCTGTTTGCCTCAAAACATGGCTATTTGACCAGTAATTTCCACCGCGCCTTGAGACCCTAACGGGTGAGTAGCGCGCTTTATAAATTACGTGATTGTTTGATTGATTGACAGAGAGTGAGCTGCTGCAGCTGCTCCCTCTCTGTGAGTGCAATGTTTCATCTATCTCCCTGCCTGCATTTTTTCAGGCAGGGAGACAGAGATAACCTCTGCTCGCAGCAAGGCAGAGCTGTTTGACAGCTCTCCCTCACTGCGAGCAGACTGTTTGCTTTAACTTGATGGCTGCTGTAAAGCTGCTGCAAAGCCTACTGCTAACCGTGTGCCCCTGGGGCACAGCAGGAGCTGGCCCCGGGGTTGGCAATCCCCAGGGCCATCATTGGCTCCTCGAGGGGGGCCATGCTGCCCCTCTCCAACAAATATCCCTGGGAAGGTGGTGGGTCCCAGGCTGACATGCAGTGAGGTGGGGTTTCCCGGGGCTGCGGGGGCTGCACCGCCCCCCCGCACTGAATTTTAAAAGTGCCTTGGGGAGGTGGTGATCCAGAGGGTTGCAGGGGGCCAGGGAAGGCGGTTGTTCCAGGGGCTGTATGTGCCCCCCCACATTACTTTAGTGTTTGTGCCCCAGGGTGGTGGTTCCTGGGGCTGCAGAGCGCTGGGCCACCCCAGCATATATAAATCAATGCCCCTGGGACCTTGCCCATACCGGGAGCAAGCACTTGTGTTTTTCTTTAATTTTCACAGGATCTGTGGATCTATCATGAATTGTGGCAAATTAAACAATTAAAATGCTCTTTAACTCAGAGGGGGTCCCTCTGAGAACTCATCACCAGAGCTAAGGTGACATAAGGTCTCTAACCTGGACCCTTTTTGTTTTTACATTCTTTTCTGGCACTTAGCTGAAGTCGAGTCCCAATCAAAACTGTGCATTTGCCATGCACAAGCTTCTATTCTTTGCGAAATTGTCACGGCCAGAGATATACAAACTAGTTTTCCCCTAGATATCTCAAAAACTCCTTAACTAAATTTACACCAAATAAGAGGACGCACAATCTGCACACCAGAGGCTACCTTTCTGCCGAAATTGGTGTAATTCAGTCCAATGGTTCAGGTTGTAGATTTGTTAAGGTCCTACGAGAATTAACATGGGAAACTCAAAATGTTTGCCCCCTTTTTTCCGGTTCCCGCTTGACAGATCACCCCAAAACTTTCCATGCGAAAGCAGAATCACCGGGCACTTTTTTCAGAAAATGTTATGAAGATTCATCAAATGATGTCAAAGATATAGGCAAGTTAAAAAAAAAAAAATCTTTGGAAACATGGTCCTAACTATAACTATCTAGCAGTGACTGCCACTAGGTTATATATATGTGTATAGTATAGAGGCTATCGCCTCTAGGTAGTTATTGTTAGGGCCAAAAAAAGGGGCCAGGATAGAGATACCCTCACCCCTTAGCTCTGGTTCCAGGGTCCAGGGTTTTATAAATGGCCCCCAGGTGGGACAGGCCCCAGAGACAATGCTATTTCAATTCTGGGAAGCCATCTGGCCCCTGCAGGGACAGGGACCACCACCTCTCCGGGACTTTCATCAAATAAATACAGGGGGTGCCCGGCCCCTCTGCAGCCCCAGGAACTGCCACTTCCTGGGTCTTTAAACTAATTTGATGCAGGGCTACACAGCCCCCCTGCAGCCCTGTGGACCGCTACATCCCCAGGGCTTTAAACAAATATGATGTGGGGGCTGTGTGGAGCCCCTGAAGGCCATGGGGACCACCACTACCTTGGAATTTAAACTTATACAGTGCAGGGGGCCACACAGCCCCCTACATTCTCAAGGACCACCACCGCCCTGGGGCTACAATAACAAAAGTGAAGAGAGTTCATTGGGGACCTCAGAGCTCCAGGGACCTTCATCTCCCTGTGGAAAAAGTCATTTGAGGGGGGCTGTGTGGCCTACCGTGAGAAGCCAATAAGGGCCCTGGGGACCAACACCTCCCCAGGGCCAGCTACTGCTATGTACCGGGTATCCAGCCCTGGGGCATAACTGTTTTGCTTTTGCTCACCAAGCAAAAGCAAACAAAGTCCGCTTTCTGACAAAACAACTCCTGCTGCCAGAAAGCTGAGTTTTCATCTGTTTCTCTGCATCCAAATATGTGTGCCGGAAAGACTGAGTAAAATATTGCTCCCGTAAGCAGGGAGCTACAATTAAAAGCAGGTCCATGCTTGTGGGAGCAATGCCAGCTCCCACAGAATGTAGGAGCTGGCTAGGACCATGGGGTCTTTGGGGCTCCCCCTGCGGTCCTTTCTCTTTCTCTCTCTCTCTTTCTCTCTCTCTCTCTCTCTTTCTCTCTCTCTCTTTTATCCTATAATGGGGTGGAAGAGAGAGCGAGGGAGAGTCATTGCAGTGGTCACTCCATGCAATGACTTCTAATAAAAACCACAAGAATGAGTCAACTGTGGCATAATGGTTAAGGTCACAGACCCTCACACTGAAAGTTGAGGGTTCAAATGCTAGTACTTTTATGGTAATTTTATTTACTTTAATTCATTTTCTACTTCATAAGTTTATGGTTCATAATAAAAGGTGATTTCACTCTTTTTAATTGACAAATAAATTTTTATATTCAATTTTATCCAGAAATATCTCATTCTAAGGTCATTCTTCAAAGCCTTAAAAACTCTCTCACTCTCTTTCTTTCTCTCTCCTTCAATCTCTATCTCCCACTCACACCTATGCTGAGATACTTATGCACTCACACACAGACCCACTCAGACACTCATGCACCCCTCACAGACCCAGTTAGACCCTTGTGCATCCACTCGCTGCCGCACTCAGGCCTTCATACACTTACTCACAGACCCACTCAGACAACTCAAACATTTGCTTTTTGCCCCTACCAACAATGCTACAGGTCACAACAGGGTTGCGTCTCACCATCTAGCCATCAAGCTTGCTTCCACTTGGTGTGCACCAGTAATGTGACAGTACCAAAAACAAACACTTATGACCACACTTTGCTCAGATGCAACTGTCCTTTATTCTTCCATCGTGACACAGCAACAAACCCAACACGTTTCAGAGAACTTTTCTCTTTGCTCGTGTGTGAAACTTTCACTTGTTTAACTTACATTTTAAATATCCATAGTGTTTTTTTGACAATCAATATAAAATATGGACTACAGTTTGCAGTGACCTGTCACATAGCCAAACCTTGGCAGCTATCTTTGAAAAGGCAAATTATTTAGTAATACAGCATGTTATTGCATTAGTATCATCATTATTTTACCTTAAAATATATTTCCCAATGAAAACAAACTGTGAATCTAAATTCAAAGTCCACCATTCACCTAATTTGGTGTACTGAAACCTGCTTACTTAAAGACATTATCATCATAATGACTTCTTCTTTACCTTTCAACATCTCAGGTTTTAGCCTCATTATATTAAAAAAGAAAATCATAAATATGGCACACAACTGGCGCTCAGGAATGGTGCAAGTAGGTGCTAAACATTTTGATGCAAAACTGCATTAGTGCAGTTTTGGATCACAAAGTCTAAATATGCCCCTCAGACTGAAACATTCAACACCAGCAGCAGAATGCCATTTAACTCCCGGGTGGTGAGCAACTAAAGTGCTTACGTTCTAAATTTATACCAAAAGTGTAGCATATCTGAATGCATTTTGATGGAATCGAAGTGGAAAACTGAAAGCATTTTCTACTGAGAATACCTCAGTAACAGAGGATATTAGGCAACTTCATAATAGATAAACCTCTCAGGATGGCCACCAGAGAAAAAAGAGCCCAAATGTAGCACAGATATTTCCCAAATGTAGCCTAATTATAGTTCAAAGATGAAAAAGTGCAAAACACTTAGGGGCAGATTTATGGAAAATGGTTCTTCACCGAGTGCAGTGCAACTTTCCCTGCGCCCCTTAGGGCCCACCTACCACCACCATGTGGGCACTGTATTTAAAATATGGCACACCATGGCACAGGGTAGGGGGCAATGGCGTCATTCAATGTAACGCTATTGATGTACTCCGCAGGACTAGTGTCAAAATGTTGGTTCTACTTCTGCAGGGTACATAGGGGACATTCTAAATAATGAAAGGCCATTTTGTTAATAAAAAATGACGAGAGGAAAATCTCATAGATTTCCTTACGCCATTTTTTCGCCTCCCTAATGGGGGAGCGCCCTCTTTGCATACATTATTCCTGGGGCAGGCATAATGTAGCGCAAACAGTTACAGAGTGGTGCAATGCATGCATTGTGCCACTCAGTAAATACGACACAGGTATTTCGGCCTTGTTGAGCCACATTAATGTCAAAAATAATTATGCTACTGTGGTGTAAGATGGCACTAGGGGACTATAAATATTCCCCTTACTTTTTCTGTCATTTTGCAGTTTGATATAGAGGAGACTAGACCCAAAGGTGTTGGAGTGCTTTACATGACCATCTGTTACATTACACAAGGACCTATTCATTTTGGTTTTAGGCATGCGTAGATTAAGTGATTTGTTCAGAAACACAGGATGTTGTAATGATGCCGAAACTCCAACTTAGTTCCCCAGTTGCAAAGTCTGCAGCTCTGGCTATAATGCCACATCCTCTCCCCTAAGTGTAACTTATAATCAAGTGACCGACTGGATTAAAACACATAAAAATAGCCAATCATTTAAAAGTGCTTTGTCACTACTTGGGAACTCAGAAGATATGTTCTAATTTAATTTTTTAGACTACAAACCACAATTGCTATGGGAGTAAGACCCTCTCATGTTTATAATTTCTAAATGAAATACTTTCGGTATTACAGTTTCAATAACATCAAGATGATGTAATGCGTGCCCACTTTTATAACACATGCAGAATATAATCATTCCTGTTGTTCATTAGAATACTGTGGGGAGGCAGATGTCAGGGGCACAGATTCAGGTAATTGAGGGCAGGGAGGAGGTTACAGAGGCAACAAATTTAACATGTTGGGCAGGCAAGAGGAGCACTGGCAGTATAACAGACCATGGAGCGCAGTGAATCTGTAATGGACCTGCAGCTGAAGAGCCCTGTTAAAAAAATGCACCCACTCACACACCCACTCACACACCCACTTACACACCCTCAGAACCACTCACACACACATGCAGCCACTCACACACCCACTAACAGACCCACAAAGCCACTTGCACACCCACTCACAGACCCACAAAACCACTTGCACACCCACTCATAGACCCACACAGCCAGTCGTACTCATTCACAAACTCACTCCCAGACTTACAAAACCAATACTACACACAGTTACAGAACCACACAGCACTCGCACACTTGCTCACACACCCACTCACACACTCACAAACCCATTCACACACCCACTCACGCACCCATACAGCCCCTCACCCACCCATTCAGAGACCAACCTCCTGTCATGCTTTGCTGAAGGCTGTGCCCAGCGTGGGATTGGCTGTAAGTAGGGAGTTGGCTATAGGACCTGGCAGTAGGCCAGGCCCTACTGTCAAATCCTCTCTGTGAATGGCTGAAGGCCATATGCATCTTATGTTGAGTGAATGAGGGGGAACTCTGGAAATTCACTAAGAAAATTATTACAAGGACATTACAGTTAGGAAATAGAATTGAAAAATCTTACAAATTCACTAAAAAACACAAAGGTTTCAGGGACCCTATAGCTATGTTTAGGTTTCACATACAGCAGCACACTGAAATTCAGCAGTTATAGTTATACTTATCTAAGCAAGCTGTAACTCATGCCCTAAGGAACTATAACTTCTCCCTCACCATGCACATCTCACAAATTACATGTTATGTAATCTTTTATGACATCATTGAAAATATCACTGCAACATTTGCAGTATAATTATTGATGAGAAAAGTGTACATGATGGGGGTAGAATTGTAGTTACCTTAGGGCATGAGTTATAGTTTCTTGAGCAAGTATAACTATAAGTGCTGAATTTCTGTGGTTTTGTGTATGTAAAATCTGAACCTAACTCTAATGTCCCTGTACCCTTTCCTGTAACCACTGAAAAAGGTTAAACTAGCATTATAGTTAGATGGAATTTTCAGTTTTAAACTCTAAAAAACACTGAAATACACCGGTTATTGTTAGAGTGATCTCAAGTAACTATAGCTAGTGCCCTATGGTAACTATAATGTGTGGGCCACCATCCACAGTTATATTATGGTCATGAGTAATGTAATATACAGGGCAGTTATCAGTGCATGGTGAGGGTGCGAGTTATAGTTACCTTAGGGCATAAGTTAAAGTTACTTGAGATAACTATAACTGACAAAAAGATTGATAGATAGATAGACACAATTAATACACATATGTAGTATACATTTTTAAATAAATAAACACTTTCACATTATATATAAATATATTAAATTTCTATTTACTTACTCGCATCATGAATACTGAATTTCACACTTAAGAGATGTAAAATATAGTGATAAATACAAAAAAATAAAATCGCGTATTACATTTTGACTAAATATATAATCATCATTTTAACTTCACCTACCTGTGATCATGTGCTTGAAAAAAACTAATGTTACAAATTTTAGAAAAAAAGAAAAAAACTCACCAAGCATTGCATCTCAGTCCCCAGCAGGCCGAGCAGATCCTGTCCCTGTCCCTGTACAGGATGTCTCCTCAGGAGTGCATCAGCTGCTGTTAGAGGCCCTGGATTCCAGTGCTGTGGTGCAGACAATGCCACACTTGCCCCCAGAGCACTTGGCACTCCTGCAGGGTGTGACCTTACTGGGCCTGCTGCTAACAGCTTGAAGTGGCGCTGCACCCAGAAGATGAGTGTGGCCACCTCCTTCTCGCTGAAGATGGTGCAGGGCTGCACCTTGCTCATCTGCAATGCCCACGGGGAATGGATAGCGCTGTATGTGTATGTCATGATTCAGGATGGTAGAGAGTCAAGCTGTGATGGTAAAGAATTAGGAAGACAGAGAGGACAGGTCAGGAAAGCAAAACAAAGAACAATGTGCAACAAAGTCACAAATAATACACAGAAATGTAACTATACACATGGAAAGTTAGACAGTAATAAAAGTAAATAAATAAAAGGTGGGATTGTTAAGTGGGTAATCGGATGAGGTGAATTAGGTTGGATTGGAAAGTAGGGAAACAAAAGCAACATGGAGAAAGATGGTCAGGAGCAGGCAAAATAGATGGCCACATGCTTGCACATGGCTTGCTGAAATTCACGCTGTTTTTTTCAGTGGAGAAAACTCTACTGGTGATAAATAGCAGCTCGATGTGCACTTTCTGCAGTTTGGTGGACCACAACAGAATCTTATGGAGTTCTTATGTACTGTTGCAAAATTCTGCGAGTTATGGCCACCCCTAGTTTAGGGAAGTGAGCACAATCACTTTAGCATTGGTTAGCAGTAGTGAAGTCTACAGAGTCCTAAGGCCAACAAAATAAATGTATCAAAAATGGGAGGGGTGAAGACAAACATTTTGGAGGTTACCCAGCAGAGAGGTCCAAGTCTAACAGTGGCTAACAAAGCATGCAAACCTATTTGTCACAACGCATACATGTATATGCATCACAGTGCACACGTTTGCATCAGCTGTCATTTTGCAATAGATTTTATGTGATAGAAAATTCAATATAAGATGTCATCCTGCATGTTTTTGCATGCATTTACCTATGAAAAAAATTGAAAAAAGCAAATAGCTTGCCGTTTCAGAGCGAAGAACTATTAACTATGCAATTTAATTTAGCTGCTCCAGCCGGTGTCTCTTTGGGTGCTCTGTCCCTTCTGTGGAGCACTTACTACTTGCACCTTTGGGCCATGCGGGCACTCATTTTGGGCCATATAGCCCCAAATATGCCACATGTCCAGGCTCTGCCTGGAAAGGAACATGGGAAAGCAACATGGACTGAAATATCATAATTAAATCAAACGTTCAAATTATAATTCTCTGTTTTCCACATTATGCCAATGCAAAACTCTTCAGAATTGGCACCAGATGTGGCATCACCAATCGTGGGGTTATTTTATATTTAGCACTAAAATAAGCTTTATTTTCACAGCAAGAGCCGTAAAAGCACAGCACATACACACAATAAAAGAACCAATGTTTCATCTGCATAACAACAGATTAAAAATACAATAATAAAATACATTGCACTGTGATCAGATCCCAAAACATGAGATCTGCACACAGAGGACTGAAACACCATACACAGATAGCTAAAAAATGTCAGTTAAAAGTTATAAATTTGTGCAAATGTTTTTTTTTCGAAGTGGAAACCAAATACAGTACTGGAAAAAGATCAAGAGCATCAAGAGCTTTACAAGATAAATTAGGGGATCAATTACATAATTTCACAACTTAATCCTTGTTTAATCACCTGAACCACAAAGCCTTTCAAGTCACTACACTCTGTCCCTTCTGGGACTTTTAGAATCCTCAGATTGTTCCTTCTCTGGTGATTCTCCAAAGTGTTCAGCTTGCTCCTAACACTCTCCACTCCAGCTTTCAAGCTTTGGATAACCTCCTTATTTTTCTTCAGAGATAACTTCAAGCCACCTACTTCCTCTTCGAGTACAACCGTCCTACCTGCCAAGTCATCAATTTTTTCCCCCAGATTCTTGCATAGGCCTCTAATCTCTCATTGATTGACACTTGATTTTTCAAATCCCTCCTTAATTTCCAGCACCAAGTTTTTCAGCATTTTTTAAATAGATTGATTTAGAGGGCTATCTGCCTCTGTTTGATGCTGGTTTTCCTTGGTTCCAGCTGAGACCGGAGGCTCGTCCGACAGAGACACTTGCTCTTGAGTTCCCCCCAGATCTGCTAGTTCCTCCTCTGTTAATTCCAGGGAGATATTGTCCGGAGCCCAGCTACTCTCTGACACGGAAGGACTTTCCTCATCCATCTCCATCCTTTCCTTATCAGCCAGAGGTAAAAATCTATTTGAAGTAGATCCAATCAGGGTGTTACCCAGATGCCTAGGATTCTCATCGCCTATAAAGGTACCGACTTCCATGCCAGCAACACTTTGCCCTGCTTGGTCTAGGAGGCCCTGCTCATCCACTTGATTCCTAGGTAGCACCCTGAAATATGTTCTTGGTGAGGGAGTGACTTTTGGCCTATTCAAGCTAATAGGGTGTGCTCTCACACATTTTGACCAAAAGGCATTTCGCCCTTGTCACTATTCTTATCACTAATGCCTTTTGGGACCTCACATGTTTTGCCCAGTGTCTCTTTTACAGGGGGGTCACACCGTTTCCCCTCAACCCCATAAACTTTCTTAACACTCCTCAAAGAGTACATAGGTTTCCTTCCAAACCTCCCCCTTGCCACTACCTCCCCTTTTAATTTTATAGGTGCCAGCCTCCCTGTGGGCCTTGCTGTACTCTGCCCCCCAATAGATTCAGTGTGCCCAAAACACAGCTCCCCAAGACACTCAAGGGGTTGTATAGTACCTTGACCATCCAGCAGAGAGCTTCCAGTCTCTCCAGCCTTCCTCAATCTCACACACGCACTAGAGCTCTTTTTAATTGACAAATACATTTTTATATTCAATTTTATCCAGAAATATCTCATTCTAAGGTCATTCTTCAAAGCCTTAAAAACTCTCTCACTCTCTTTCTTTCTCTCTCCTTCAATCTCTATCTCCCACTCACACCTATGCTGAGATACTTATACACTCACACACAGACCCACTCAGACACTCATGCACCCCTCACAGACCCAGTTAGACCCTTGTGCATCCACTCGCTGCTGCACTCAGGCCTTCATACACTTACTCACAGACCCACTCAGACAACTCAAACATTCGCTTTTTGCCCCTACCAACAATGCTACAGGTCACAACAGGGTTGCGTCTCACCATCTAGCCATCAAGCTTGCTTCCACTTGGTGTGCACCAGTAATGCAACAGTACCAAAAACAAACACTTATGACCACACTTTGCTCAGATGCAACTGTCCTTTATTCTTCCATCGTGACACAGCAACAAACCCAACACGTTTCAGAGAACTTTTCTCTTTGCTCGTGTGTGAAACTTTCACTTGTTTAACTTACATTTTAAATATCCATAGTGTTTTTTTGACAATCAATATAAAATATGGACTACAGTTTGCAGTGACCTGTCACATAGCCAAACCTTGGCAGCTATCTTTGAAAAGGCAAATTATTTAGTAATACAGCATGTTATTGCATTAGTATCATCATTATTTTACCTTAAAATATATTTCCCCATGAAAGCAAACTGTGAATCTAAATTCAAAGTCGACCATTCACCTAATTTGGTGTACTGAAACCTGCTTACTTAAAGACATTATCATCATAATGACTTCTTCTTTACCTTTCAACATCTCAGGTTTTAGCCTCATTATATTAAAAAAGAAAATCATAAATATGGCACACAACTTGCGCTCAGGAATGGTGCAAGTAGGTGCTAAACATTTTGATGCAAAACTGCATTAGTGCAGTTTTGGATCACAAAGTCTAAATATGCCCCTCAGACTGAAACATTCAACACCAGCAGCAGAATGCCATTTAACTCCCGGGTGGTGAGCAACTAAAGTGCTTACATTCTAAATTTATACCAAAAGTGTAGCATATCTGAATGCATTTTGATGGAATCGAAGTGGAAAACTGAAAGCATTTTCTACTGAGAATACCTCAGTAACAGAGGATATTAGGCAACTTCCTAATAGATAAACCTCTCAGGATGGCCACCAGAGAAAAAAGAGCCCAAATGTAGCACAGATATCTCCCAAATGTAGCCTAATTATAGTTCAAAGATGAAAAAGTGCAAAACACTTAGGGGCAGATGTATGGAAAATGGTTCTTCACCGAGTGCAGTGCAACTTTCCCTGCGCCCCTTAGGGCCCACCTACCACCACCATGTGGGCACTGTATTTAAAAGATGGCACACCATGGCACAGGGTAGGGGGCAATGGCGTCATTCAATGTAACGCTATTGATGTACTCCGCAGGACTAGTGTCAAAATGTTGGTTCTACTTCTGCAGGGTACATAGGGGACATTCTAAATAATGAAAGGCCATTTTGTTAATAAAAAATGACGAGAGGAAAATCTCATAGATTTCCTTACGCCATTTTTTTGCCTCCCTAATGGGGGAGCGCCCTCTTTGCATACATTATTCCTGGGGCAGGCATAATGTAGCGCAAACAGTTACAGAGTGGTGCAATGCATGCATTGTGCCACTCAGTAAATACGACACAGGTATTTCGGCCTTGTTGAGCCACATTAATGTCAAAAATAATTATGCTACTGTGGTGTAAGATGGCACTAGGGGACTATAAATATTCCCCTTACTTTTTCTGTCATTTTGCAGTTTGATATAGAGGAGACTTGACCCAAAGGTGTTGGAGTGCTTTACATGACCATCTGTTACATTACACAAGGACCTATTCATTTTGGTTTTAGGCATGCGTAGATTAAGTGATTTGCTCAGAAACACAGGATGTTGTAATGATGCTGAAACTCCAACTTAGTTCCCCAGTTGCAAAGTCTGCAGCTCTGGCTATAATGCCACATCCTCTCCCCTAAGTGTAACTTATAATCAAGTGACCAACTGGATTAAAACACATAAAAATAGCCAATCATTTAAAAGTGCATTGTCACTACTTGGGAACTCAGAAGATATGTTCTAATTTAATTTTTTAGACTACAAACCACAATTGCTATGGGAGTAAGACCCTCTCATGTTTATAATTTCTAAATGAAATACTTTCGGTATTACAGTTTCAATAACATCAAGATGATGTAATGCGTGCCCACTTTTATAACACATGCAGAATATAATCATTCCTGTTGTTCATTAGAATACTGAGGGGAGGCAGATGTCAGGGGCACAGATTCAGGTAATTGAGGGCAGGGAGGAGGTTACAGAGGCAACAAATTTAACATGTTGGGCAGGCAAGAGGAGCACTGGCAGTATAACAGACCATGGAGCGCAGTGAATCTGTAATGGACCTGCAGCTGAAGAGCCCTGTTAAAAAAATGCACCCACTCACACACCCACTCACACACCCACTTACACACCCTCAGAACCACTCACACACACATGCAGCCACTCACACACCCACTAACAGACCCACAAAGCCACTTGCACACCCACTCACAGACCCACAAAACCACTTGCACACCCACTCATAGACCCACACAGCCAGTCGTACTCATTCACAAACTCACTCCCAGACTTACAAAACCAATACTACACACAGTTACAGAACCACACAGCACTCGCACACTTGCTCACACACCCACTCACACACTCACAAACCCATTCACACACCCACTCACGCACCCATACAGCCCCTCACCCACCCATTCAGAGACCAACCTCCTGTCATGCTTTGCTGAAGGCTGTGCCCAGCGTGGGATTGGCTGTAAGTAGGGAGTTGGCTATAGGACCTGGCAGTAGGCCAGGCCCTACTGTCAAATCCTCTCTGTGAATGGCTGAAGGCCATATGCATCTTATGTTGGGTGAATGAGGGGGAACTCTGGTAATTCACTAAGAAAATTATTACAAGGACATTACAGTTAGGAAATAGAATTGAAAAATCTTACAAATTCACTAAAAAACACAAAGGTTTCAGGGACCCTATAGCTATGTTTAGGTTTCACATACAGCAGCACACTGAAATTCAGCAGTTATAGCTATACTTATCTAAGCAAGCTGTAACTCATGCCCTAAGGAACTATAACTTCTCCCTCACCATGCACATCTCACAAATTACATGTTATGTAATCTTTTATGACATCATTGAAAATATCACTGCAACATTTGCAGTATAATTATTGATGAGAAAAGTGTACATGATGGGGGTAGAATTGTAGTTACCTTAGGGCATGAGTTATAGTTTCTTGAGCAAGTATAACTATAAGTGCTGAATTTCTATGGTTTTGTGTATGTAAAATCTGAACCTAACTCTAATGTCCCTGTACCCTTTCCTGTAACCACTGAAAAAGGTTAAACTAGCATTATAGTTAGATGGAATTTTCAGTTTTAAACTCTAAAAAACACTGAAATACACCGGTTATTGTTAGAGTGATCTCAAGTAACTATAGCTAGTGCCCTATGGTAACTATAATGTGTGGGCCACCATCCACAGTTATATTATGGTCATGAGTAATGTAATATACAGGGCAGTTATCAGTGCATGGTGAGGGTGCGAGTTATAGTTACCTTAGGGCATAAGTTAAAGTTACTTGAGATAACTATAACTGACAAAAAGATTGATAGATAGATAGACACAATTAATACACATATGTAGTATACATTTTTAAATAAATAAACACTTTCACATTATATATAAATATATTACATTTCTATTTACTTACTCGCATCATGAATACTGAATTTCACACTTAAGAGATGTAAAATATAGTGATAAATACAAAAAAATAAAATCGCGTATTACATTTTAACTAAATATATAATCATCATTTTAACTTCACCTACCTGTGATCATGTGCTTGAAAAAAACTAATGTTACAAATTTTAGAAAAAAAGAAAAAAACTCACCAAGCATTGCATCTCAGTCCCCAGCAGGCCGAGCAGATCCTGTCCCTGTCCCTGTACAGGATGTCTCCTCAGGAGTGCATCAGCTGCTGTTAGAGGCCCTGGATTCCAGTGCTTTGGTGCAGACAATGCCACACTTGCCCCCAGAGCACTTGGCACTCCTGCAGGGTGTGACCTTACTGGGCCTGCTGCTAACAGCTTGAAGTGGCGCTGCACCCAGAAGATGAGTGTGGCCACCTCCTTCTCGCTGAAGATGGTGCAGGGCTGCACCTTGCTCATCTGCAATGCCCACGGGGAATGGATAGCGCTGTTTGTGTATGTCATGATTCAGGATGGTAGAGAGTCAAGCTGTGATGGTAAAGAATTAGGAAGACAGAGAGGACAGGTCAGGAAAGCAAAACAAAGAACAATGTGCAACAAAGTCACAAATAATACACAGAAATGTAACTATACACATGGAAAGTTAGACAGTAATAAAAGTAAATAAATAAAAGGTGGGATTGTTAAGTGGGTAATCGGATGAGGTGAATTAGGTTGGATTGGAAAGTAGGGAAACAAAAGCAACATGGAGAAAGATGGTCAGGAGCAGGCAAAATAGATGGCCACATGCTTGCACATGGCTTGCTGAAATTCACGCTGTTTTTTTCAGTGGAGAAAACTCTACTGGTGATAAATAGCAGCACGATGTGCACTTTCTGCAGTTTGGTGGACCACAACAGAATCTTATGGAGTTCTTATGTACTGTTGCAAAATTCTGCGAGTTATGGGCACCCCTAGTTTAGGGAAGTGAGCACAATCACTTTAGCATTGGTTAGCAGTAGTAAAGTCTACAGAGTCCTAAGGCCAACAAAATAAATGTATCAAAAATGGGAGGGGTGAAGACAAACATTTTGGAGGTTACCCAGCAGAGAGGTCCAAGTCTAACAGTGGCTAACAAAGCATGCAAACCTATTTGTCACAACGCATACATGTATATGCATCACAGTGCACACGTTTGCATCAGCTGTCATTTTGCAATAGATTTTATGTGATAGAAAATTCAATATAAGATGTCATCCTGCATGTTTTTGCATGCATTTACCTATGAAAAAAATTGAAAAAAGCAAATAGCTTGCCGTTTCAGAGCGAAGAACTATTAACTATGCAATTTAATTTAGCTGCTCCAGCCGGTGTCTCTTTGGGTGCTCTGTCCCTTCTGTGGAGCACTTACTACTTGCACCTTTGGGCCATGCGGGCACTCATTTTGGGCCATATAGCCCCAAATATGCCACATGTCCAGGCTCTGCCTGGAAAGGAACATGGGAAAGCAACATGGACTGAAATATCATAATTAAATCAAACGTTCAAATTATAATTCTCTGTTTTCCACATTATGCTAATGCAAAACTCTTCAGAATTGGCACCAGATGTGGCATCACCAATCGTGGGGTTATTTTATATTTAGCACTCAAATAAGCTTTATTTTCACAGCAAGAGCCGTAAAAGCACAGCACATACACACAATAAAAGAACCAATGTTTCATCTGCATAACAACAGATTAAAAATACAATAATAAAATACATTGCACTGTGATCAGATCCCAAAACATGAGATCTGCACACAGAGGACTGAACACCATACACAGATAGCTAAAAAATGTCAGTTAAAAGTTATAAATTTGTGCAAATGTTTTTTTTTCGAAGTGGAAACCAAATACAGTACTGGAAAAAGATCAAGAGCATCAAGAGCTTTACAAGATAAATTAGGGGATCAATTACATAATTTCACAACTTAATCCTCGTTTAATCACCTGAACCACAAAGCCTTTCAAGTCACTACACTCTGTCCCTTCTGGGACTTTTAGAATCCTCAGATTGTTCCTTCTCTGGTGATTCTCCAAAGTGTTCAGCTTGCTCCTAACACTCTCCACTCCAGCTTTCAAGCTTTGGATAACCTCCTTATTTTTCTTCAGAGATAACTTCAAGCCACCTACTTCCTCTTCGAGTACAACCGTCCTACCTGCCAAGTCATCAATTTTTTCCCCCAGATTCTTGCATAGGCCTCTAATCTCTCATTGATTGACACTTGATTTTTCAAATTCCTCCTTAATTTCCAGCACCAAGTTTTTCAGCATTTTTTAAATAGATTGATTTAGAGGGCTATCTGCCTCTGTTTGATGCTGGTTTTCCTTGGTTCCAGCTGACACCGGAGGCTCGCCCGACAAGGACACTTGCTCTTGCTCTTGAGTTCCCCCCAGATCTGCTAGTTCCTCCTCTGTAATTCCAGGGAGATATTGTCCGGAGCCCAGCTACTCTCTGACACGGAAGGACTTTCCTCATCCATCTCCATCCTTTCCTTATCAGCCAGAGGTAAAAATCTATTTGAAGTAGATCCAATCAGGGTGTTACCCAGATGCCTAGGATTCTCATCGCCTATAAAGGTACCGACTTCCATGCCAGCAACACTTTGCCCTGCTTGGTCTAGGAGGCCCTGCTCATCCACTTGATTCCTAGGTAGCACCCTGAAATATGTTCCTGGTGAGGGAGTGACTTTTGGCCTATTTAAGCTAATAGGGTGTGCTCTCACACATTTTGACCAAAAGGCATTTCGCCCTTGTCACTATTCTTATCACTAATGCCTTTTGGGACCTCACATGTTTTGCCCAGTGTCTCTTTTACAGGGGGGTCACACCGTTTCTCCTCAACCCCATAAACTTTCATAACACTCCTCAAAGAGTACATAGGTTTCCTTCCAAACCTCCCCCTTGCCACTACCTCCCCTTTTAATTTTATAGGTGCCAGCCTCCCTGTGGGCCTTGCTGTACTCTGCCCCCCAATAGATTCAGTGTGCCCAAAACACAGCTCCCCAAGACACTCAAGGGGTTGTATAGTACCTTGACCATCCAGCAGAGAGCTTCCAGTCTCTCCAGCCTTCCTCAATCTCACACACGCACTAGAGCTCTTTTTAATTGACAAATACATTTTTATATTCAATTTTATCCAGAAATATCTCATTCTAAGGTCATTCTTCAAAGCCTTAAAAACTCTCTCACTCTCTTTCTTTCTCTCTCCTTCAATCTCTATCTCCCACTCACACCTATGCTGAGATACTTATACACTCACACACAGACCCACTCAGACACTCATGCACCCCTCACAGACCCAGTTAGACCCTTGTGCATCCACTCGCTGCTGCACTCAGGCCTTCATACACTTACTCACAGACCCACTCAGACAACTCAAACATTTGCTTTTTGCCCCTACCAACAATGCTACAGGTCACAACAGGGTTGCGTCTCACCATCTAGCCATCAAGCTTGCTTCCACTTGGTGTGCACCAGTAATGCAACAGTACCAAAAACAAACACTTATGGCCACACTTTGCTCAGATGCAACTGTCCTTCATTCTTCCATCGTGACACAGCAACAAACCCAACACGTTTCAGAGAACTTTTCTCTTTGCTCGTGTGTGAAACTTTCACTTGTTTAACTTACATTTTAAATATCCATAGTGTTTTTTTGACAATCAATATAAAATATGGACTACAGTTTGCAGTGACCTGTCACATAGCCAAACCTTGGCAGCTATCTTTGAAAAGGCAAATTATTTAGTAATACAGCATGTTATTGCATTAGTATCATCATTATTTTACCTTAAAATATATTTCCCCATGAAAGCAAACTGTGAATCTAAATTCAAAGTCCACCATTCACCTAATTTGGTGTACTGAAACCTGCTTACTTAAAGACATTATCATCATAATGACTTCTTCTTTACCTTTCAACATCTCAGGTTTTAGCCTCATTATATTAAAAAAGAAAATCATAAATATGGCACACAACTTGCGCTCAGGAATGGTGCAAGTAGGTGCTAAACATTTTGATGCAAAACTGCATTAGTGCAGTTTTGGATCACAAAGTCTAAATATGCCCCTCAGACTGAAACATTCAACACCAGCAGCAGAATGCCATTTAACTCCCGGGTGGTGAGCAACTAAAGTGCTTACATTCTAAATTTATACCAAAAGTGTAGCATATCTGAATGCATTTTGATGGAATCGAAGTGGAAAACTGAAAGCATTTTCTACTGAGAATACCTCAGTAACAGAGGATATTAGGCAACTTCCTAATAGATAAACCTCTCAGGATGGCCACCAGAGAAAAAAGAGCCCAAATGTAGCACAGATATCTCCCAAATGTAGCCTAATTATAGTTCAAAGATGAAAAAGTGCAAAACACTTAGGGGCAGATGTATGGAAAATGGTTCTTCACCGAGTGCAGTGCAACTTTCCCTGCGCCCCTTAGGGCCCACCTACCACCACCATGTGGGCACTGTATTTAAAAGATGGCACACCATGGCACAGGGTAGGGGGCAATGGCGTCATTCAATGTAACGCTATTGATGTACTCCGCAGGACTAGTGTCAAAATGTTGGTTCTACTTCTGCAGGGTACATAGGGGACATTCTAAATAATGAAACGCCATTTTGTTAATAAAAAATGACGAGAGGAAAATCTCATAGATTTCCTTACGCCATTTTTTCGCCTCCCTAATGGGGGAGCGCCCTCTTTGCATACATTATTCCTGGGGCAGGCATAATGTAGCGCAAACAGTTACAGAGTGGTGCAATGCATGCATTGTGCCACTCAGTAAATACGACACAGGTATTTCGGCCTTGTTGAGCCACATTAATGTCAAAAATAATTATGCTACTGTGGTGTAAGATGGCACTAGGGGACTATAAATATTCCCCTTACTTTTTCTGTCATTTTGCAGTTTGATATAGAGGAGACTTGACCCAAAGGTGTTGGAGTGCTTTACATGACCATCTGTTACATTACACAAGGACCTATTCATTTTGGTTTTAGGCATGCGTAGATTAAGTGATTTGCTCAGAAACACAGGATGTTGTAATGATGCTGAAACTCCAACTTAGTTCCCCAGTTGCAAAGTCTGCAGCTCTGGCTATAATGCCACATCCTCTCCCCTAAGTGTAACTTATAATCAAGTGACCAACTGGATTAAAACACATAAAAATAGCCAATCATTTAAAAGTGCTTTGTCACTACTTGGGAACTCAGAAGATATGTTCTAATTTAATTTTTTAGACTACAAACCACAATTGCTATGGGAGTAAGACCCTCTCATGTTTATAATTTCTAAATGAAATACTTTCGGTATTACAGTTTCAATAACATCAAGATGATGTAATGCGTGCCCACTTTTATAACACATGCAGAATATAATCATTCCTGTTGTTCATTAGAATACTGAGGGGAGGCAGATGTCAGGGGCACAGATTCAGGTAATTGAGGGCAGGGAGGAGGTTACAGAGGCAACAAATTTAACATGTTGGGCAGGCAAGAGGAGCACTGGCAGTATAACAGACCATGGAGCGCAGTGAATCTGTAATGGACCTGCAGCTGAAGAGCCCTGTTAAAAAAATGCACCCACTCACACACCCACTCACACACCCACTTACACACCCTCAGAACCACTCACACACACATGCAGCCACTCACACACCCACTAACAGACCCACAAAGCCACTTGCACACCCACTCACAGACCCACAAAACCACTTGCACACCCACTCATAGACCCACACAGCCAGTCGTACTCATTCACAAACTCACTCCCAGACTTACAAAACCAATACTACACACAGTTACAGAACCACACAGCACTCGCACACTTGCTCACACACCCACTCACACACTCACAAACCCATTCACACACCCACTCACGCACCCATACAGCCCCTCACCCACCCATTCAGAGACCAACCTCCTGTCATGCTTTGCTGAAGGCTGTGCCCAGCGTGGAATTGGCTGTAAGTAGGGAGTTGGCTATAGGACCTGGCAGTAGGCCAGGCCCTACTGTCAAATCCTCTCTGTGAATGGCTGAAGGCCATATGCATCTTATGTTGGGTGAATGAGGGGGAACTCTGGTAATTCACTAAGAAAATTATTACAAGGACATTACAGTTAGGAAATAGAATTGAAAAATCTTACAAATTCACTAAAAAACACAAAGGTTTCAGGGACCCTATAGCTATGTTTAGGTTTCACATACAGCAGCACACTGAAATTAAGCAGTTATAGCTATACTTATCTAAGCAAGCTGTAACTCATGCCCTAAGGAACTATAACTTCTCCCTCACCATGCACATCTCACAAATTACATGTTATGTAATCTTTTATGACATCATTGAAAATATCACTGCAACATTTGCAGTATAATTATTGATGAGAAAAGTGTACATGATGGGGGTAGAATTGTAGTTACCTTAGGGCATGAGTTATAGTTTATTGAGCAAGTATAACTATAAGTGCTGAATTTCTATGGTTTTGTGTATGTAAAATCTGAACCTAACTCTAATGTCCCTGTACCCTTTCCTGTAACCACTGAAAAAGGTTAAACTAGCATTATAGTTAGATGGAATTTTCAGTTTTAAACTCTAAAAAACACTGAAATACACCGGTTATTGTTAGAGTGATCTCAAGTAACTATAGCTAGTGCCCTATGGTAACTATAATGTGTGGGCCACCATCCACAGTTATATTATGGTCATGAGTAATGTAATATACAGGGCAGTTATCAGTGCATGGTGAGGGTGCGAGTTATAGTTACCTTAGGGCATAAGTTAAAGTTACTTGAGATAACTATAACTGACAAAAAGATTGATAGATAGATAGACACAATTAATACACATATGTAGTATACATTTTTAAATAAATAAACACTTTCACATTATATATAAATATATTACATTTCTATTTACTTACTCGCATCATGAATACTGAATTTCACACTTAAGAGATGTAAAATATAGTGATAAATACAAAAAAATAAAATCGCGTATTACATTTTAACTAAATATATAATCATCATTTTAACTTCACCTACCTGTGATCATGTGCTTGAAAAAAACTAATGTTACAAATTTTAGAAAAAAAGAAAAAAACTCACCAAGCATTGCATCTCAGTCCCCAGCAGGCCGAGCAGATCCTGTCCCTGTCCCTGTACAGGATGTCTCCTCAGGAGTGCATCAGCTGCTGTTAGAGGCCCTGGATTCCAGTGCTGTGGTGCAGACAATGCCACACTTGCCCCCAGAGCACTTGGCACTCCTGCAGGGTGTGACCTTACTGGGCCTGCTGCTAACAGCTTGAAGTGGCGCTGCACCCAGAAGATGAGTGTGGCCACCTCCTTCTCGCTGAAGATGGTGCAGGGCTGCACCTTGCTCATCTGCAATGCCCACGGGGAATGGATAGCGCTGTATGTGTATGTCATGATTCAGGATGGTAGAGAGTCAAGCTGTGATGGTAAAGAATTAGGAAGACAGAGAGGACAGGTCAGGAAAGCAAAACAAAGAACAATGTGCAACAAAGTCACAAATAATACACAGAAATGTAACTATACACATGGAAAGTTAGACAGTAATAAAAGTAAATAAATAAAAGGTGGGATTGTTAAGTGGGTAATCGGATGAGGTGAATTAGGTTGGATTGGAAAGTAGGGAAACAAAAGCAACATGAGAAAGATGGTCAGGAGCAGGCAAAATAGATGGCCACATGCTTGCACATGGCTTGCTGAAATTCACGCTGTTTTTTTCAGTGGAGAAAACTCTACTGGTGATAAATAGCAGCACGATGTGCACTTTCTGCAGTTTGGTGGACCACAACAGAATCTTATGGAGTTCTTATGTACTGTTGCAAAATTCTGCGAGTTATGGCCACCCCTAGTTTAGGGAAGTGAGCACAATCACTTTAGCATTGGTTAGCAGTAGTAAAGTCTACAGAGTCCTAAGGCCAACAAAATAAATGTATCAAAAATGGGAGGGGTGAAGACAAACATTTTGGAGGTTACCCAGCAGAGAGGTCCAAGTCTAACAGTGGCTAACAAAGCATGCAAACCTATTTGTCACAACGCATACATGTATATGCATCACAGTGCACACGTTTGCATCAGCTGTCATTTTGCAATAGATTTTATGTGATAGAAAATTCAATATAAGATGTCATCCTGCATGTTTTTGCATGCATTTACCTATGAAAAAAATTTAAAAAAGCAAATAGCTTGCCGTTTCAGAGCGAAGAACTATTAACTATGCAATTTAATTTAGCTGCTCCAGCCGGTGTCTCTTTGGGTGCTCTGTCCCTTCTGTGGAGCACTTACTACTTGCACCTCTGGGCCATGCGGGCACTCATTTTGGGCCATATAGCCCCAAATATGCCACATGTCCAGGCTCTGCCTGGAAAGGAACATGGGAAAGCAACATGGACTGAAATATCATAATTAAATCAAACGTTCAAATTATAATTCTCTGTTTTCCACATTATGCTAATGCAAAACTCTTCAGAATTGGCACCAGATGTGGCATCACCAATCGTGGGGTTATTTTATATTTAGCACTCAAATAAGCTTTATTTTCACAGCAAGAGCCGTAAAAGCACAGCACATACACACAATAAAAGAACCAATGTTTCATCTGCATAACAACAGATTAAAAATACAATAATAAAATACATTGCACTGTGATCAGATCCCAAAACATGAGATCTGCACACAGAGGACTGAACACCATACACAGATAGCTAAAAAATGTCAGTTAAAAGTTATAAATTTGTGCAAATGTTTTTTTTTCGAAGTGGAAACCAAATACAGTACTGGAAAAAGATCAAGAGCATCAAGAGCTTTACAAGATAAATTAGGGGATCAATTACATAATTTCACAACTTAATCCTCGTTTAATCACCTGAACCACAAAGCCTTTCAAGTCACTACACTCTGTCCCTTCTGGGACTTTTAGAATCCTCAGATTGTTCCTTCTCTGGTGATTCTCCAAAGTGTTCAGCTTGCTCCTAACACTCTCCACTCCAGCTTTCAAGCTTTGGATAACCTCCTTATTTTTCTTCAGAGATAACTTCAAGCCACCTACTTCCTCTTCGAGTACAACCGTCCTACCTGCCAAGTCATCAATTTTTTCCCCCAGATTCTTGCATAGGCCTCTAATCTCTCATTGATTGACACTTGATTTTTCAAATTCCTCCTTAATTTCCAGCACCAAGTTTTTCAGCATTTTTTAAATAGATTGATTTAGAGGGCTATCTGCCTCTGTTTGATGCTGGTTTTCCTTGGTTCCAGCTGACACCGGAGGCTCGCCCGACAAGGACACTTGCTCTTGCTCTTGAGTTCCCCCCAGATCTGCTAGTTCCTCCTCTGTAATTCCAGGGAGATATTGTCCGGAGCCCAGCTACTCTCTGACACGGAAGGACTTTCCTCATCCATCTCCATCCTTTCCTTATCAGCCAGAGGTAAAAATCTATTTGAAGTAGATCCAATCAGGGTGTTACCCAGATGCCTAGGATTCTCATCGCCTATAAAGGTACCGACTTCCATGCCAGCAACACTTTGCCCTGCTTGGTCTAGGAGGCCCTGCTCATCCACTTGATTCCTAGGTAGCACCCTGAAATATGTTCCTGGTGAGGGAGTGACTTTTGGCCTATTTAAGCTAATAGGGTGTGCTCTCACACATTTTGACCAAAAGGCATTTCGCCCTTGTCACTATTCTTATCACTAATGCCTTTTGGGACCTCACATGTTTTGCCCAGTGTCTCTTTTACAGGGGGGTCACACCGTTTCTCCTCAACCCCATAAACTTTCATAACACTCCTCAAAGAGTACATAGGTTTCCTTCCAAACCTCCCCCTTGCCACTACCTCCCCTTTTAATTTTATAGGTGCCAGCCTCCCTGTGGGCCTTGCTGTACTCTGCCCCCCAATAGATTCAGTGTGCCCAAAACACAGCTCCCCAAGACACTCAAGGGGTTGTATAGTACCTTGACCATCCAGCAGAGAGCTTCCAGTCTCTCCAGCCTTCCTCAATCTCACACACGCACTAGAGCTCTTTTTAATTGACAAATACATTTTTATATTCAATTTTATCCAGAAATATCTCATTCTAAGGTCATTCTTCAAAGCCTTAAAAACTCTCTCACTCTCTTTCTTTCTCTCTCCTTCAATCTCTATCTCCCACTCACACCTATGCTGAGATACTTATACACTCACACACAGACCCACTCAGACACTCATGCACCCCTCACAGACCCAGTTAGACCCTTGTGCATCCACTCGCTGCTGCACTCAGGCCTTCATACACTTACTCACAGACCCACTCAGACAACTCAAACATTTGCTTTTTGCCCCTACCAACAATGCTACAGGTCACAACAGGGTTGCGTCTCACCATCTAGCCATCAAGCTTGCTTCCACTTGGTGTGCACCAGTAATGCAACAGTACCAAAAACAAACACTTATGGCCACACTTTGCTCAGATGCAACTGTCCTTCATTCTTCCATCGTGACACAGCAACAAACCCAACACGTTTCAGAGAACTTTTCTCTTTGCTCGTGTGTGAAACTTTCACTTGTTTAACTTACATTTTAAATATCCATAGTGTTTTTTTGACAATCAATATAAAATATGGACTACAGTTTGCAGTGACCTGTCACATAGCCAAACCTTGGCAGCTATCTTTGAAAAGGCAAATTATTTAGTAATACAGCATGTTATTGCATTAGTATCATCATTATTTTACCTTAAAATATATTTCCCCATGAAAGCAAACTGTGAATCTAAATTCAAAGTCCACCATTCACCTAATTTGGTGTACTGAAACCTGCTTACTTAAAGACATTATCATCATAATGACTTCTTCTTTACCTTTCAACATCTCAGGTTTTAGCCTCATTATATTAAAAAAGAAAATCATAAATATGGCACACAATTGGCGCTCAGGAATGGTGCAAGTAGGTGCTAAACATTTTGATGCAAAACTGCATTTGTGCAGTTTTGGATCACAAAGTCTAAATATGCCCCTCAGACTGAAACATTCAACACCAGCAGCAGAATGCCATTTAACTCCCGGGTGGTGAGCAACTAAAGTGCTTACATTCTAAATTTATACCAAAAGTGTAGCATATCTGAATGCATTTTGATGGAATCGAAGTGGAAAACTGAAAGCATTTTCTACTGAGAATACCTCAGTAACAGAGGATATTAGGCAACTTCCTAATAGATAAACCTCTCAGGATGGCCACCAGAGAAAAAAGAGCCCAAATGTAGCACAGATATCTCCCAAATGTAGCCTAATTATAGTTCAAAGATGAAAAAGTGCAAAACACTTAGGGGCAGATTTATGGAAAATGGTTCTTCACCGAGTGCAGTGCAACTTTCCCTGCGCCCCTTAGGGCCCACCTACCACCACCATGTGGGCACTGTATTTAAAAGATGGCACACCATGGCACAGGGTAGGGGGCAATGGCGTCATTCAATGTAACGCTATTGATGTACTCCGCAGGACTAGTGTCAAAATGTTGGTTCTACTTCTGCAGGGTACATAGGGGACATTCTAAATAATGAAAGGCCATTTTGTTAATAAAAAATGACGAGAGGAAAATCTCATAGATTTCCTTACGCCATTTTTTCGCCTCCCTAATGGGGGAGCGCCCTCTTTGCATACATTATTCCTGGGGCAGGCATAATGTAGCGCAAACAGTTACAGAGTGGTGCAATGCATGCATTGTGCCACTCAGTAAATACGACACAGGTATTTCGGCCTTGTTGAGCCACATTAATGTCAAAAATAATTATGCTACTGTGGTGTAAGATGGCACTAGGGGACTATAAACATTCCCCTTACTTTTTCTGTCATTTTGCAGTTTGATATAGAGGAGACTTGACCCAAAGGTGTTGGAGTGCTTTACATGACCATCTGTTACATTACACAAGGACCTATTCATTTTGGTTTTAGGCATGCGTAGATTAAGTGATTTGCTCAGAAACACAGGATGTTGTAATGATGCCGAAACTCCAACTTAGTTCCCCAGTTGCAAAGTCTGCAGCTCTGGCTATAATGCCACATCCTCTCCCCTAAGTGTAACTTATAATCAAGTGACCAACTGGATTAAAACACATAAAAATAGCCAATCATTTAAAAGTGCTTTGTCACTACTTGGGAACTCAGAAGATATGTTCTAATTAAATTTTTTAGACTACAAACCACAATTGCTATGGGAGTAAGACCCTCTCATGTTTATAATTTCTAAATGAAATACTTTCGGTATTACAGTTTCAATAACATCAAGATGATGTAATGCGTGCCCACTTTTATAACACATGCAGAATATAATCATTCCTGTTGTTCATTAGAATACTGTGGGGAGGCAGATGTCAGGGGCACAGATTCAGGTAATTGAGGGCAGGGAGGAGGTTACAGAGGCAACAACTTTAACATGTTGGGCAGGCAAGAGGAGCACTGGCAGTATAACAGACCATGGAGCGCAGTGAATCTGTAATGGACCTGCAGCTGAAGAGCCCTGTTAAAAAAATGCACCCACTCACACACCCACTCACACACCCACTTACACACCCTCAGAACCACTCACACACACATGCAGCCACTCACACACCCACTAACAGACCCACAAAGCCACTTGCACACCCACTCACAGACCCACAAAACCACTTGCACACCCACTCATAGACCGACACAGCTAGTCGTACTCATTCACAAACTCACTCCCAGACTTACAAAACCAATACTACACACAGTTACAGAACCACACAGCACTCGCACACTTGCTCACACACCCACTCACACACTCACAAACCCATTCACACACCCACTCACGCACCCATACAGCCCCTCACCCACCCATTCAGAGACCAACCTCCTGTCATGCTTTGCTGAAGGCTGTGCCCAGCGTGGGATTGGCTGTAAGTAGGGAGTTGGCTATAGGACCTGGCAGTAGGCCAGGCCCTACTGTCAAATCCTCTCTGTGAATGGCTGAAGGCCATATGCATCTTATGTTGAGTGAATGAGGGGGAACTCTGGAAATTCACTAAGAAAATTATTACAAGGACATTACAGTTAGGAAATAGAATTGAAAAATCTTACAAATTCACTAAAAAACACAAAGGTTTCAGGGACCCTATAGCTATGTTTAGGTTTCACATACAGCAGCACACTGAAATTCAGCAGTTATAGTTATACTTATCTAAGCAAGCTGTAACTCATGCCCTAAGGAACTATAACTTCTCCCTCACCATGCACATCTCACAAATTACATGTTATGTAAACTTTTATGACATCATTGAAAATATCACTGCAACATTTGCAGTATAATTATTGATGAGAGAAGTGTACATGATGGGGGTAGACTTGTAGTTACCTTAGGGCATGAGTTATAGTTTCTTGAGCAAGTATAACTATAAGTGCTGAATTTCTATGGTTTTGTGTATGTAAAATCTGAACCTAACTCTAATGTCCCTGTACCCTTTCCTGTAACCACTGAAAAAGGTTAAACTAGCATTATAGTTAGATGGAATTTTCAGTTTTAAACTCTAAAAAACACTGAAATACACCGGTTATTGTTAGAGTGATCTCAAGTAACTATAGCTAGTGCCCTATGGTAACTATAATGTGTGGGCCACCATCCACAGTTATATTATGGTCATGAGTAATGTAATATACAGGGCAGTTATCAGTGCATGGTGAGGGTGCGAGTTATAGTTACCTTAGGGCATAAGTTAAAGTTACTTGAGATAACTATAACTGACAAAAAGATTGATAGATAGATAGACACAATTAATACACATATGTAGTATACATTTTTAAATAAATAAACACTTTCACATTATATATAAATATATTACATTTCTATTTACTTACTCGCATCATGAATACTGAATTTCACACTTAAGAGATGTAAAATATAGTGATAAATACAAAAAAATAAAATTGCGTATTACATTTGAACTAAATATATAATCATCATTTTAACTTCACCTACCTGTGATCATGTGCTTGAAAAAAACTAATGTTACAAATTTTAGAAAAAAAGAAAAAAACTCACCAAGCATTGCATCTCAGTCCCCAGCAGGCCGAGCAGATCCTGTCCCTGTCCCTGTACAGGATGTCTCCTCAGGAGTGCATCAGCTGCTGTTAGAGGCCCTGGATTCCAGTGCTGTGGTGCAGACAATGCCACACTTGCCCCCAGAGCACTTGGCACTCCTGCAGGGTGTGACCTTACTGGGCCTGCTGCTAACAGCTTGAAGTGGCGCTGCACCCAGAAGATGAGTGTGGCCACCTCCTTCTCGCTGAAGATGGTGCAGGGCTGCACCTTGCTCATCTGCAATGCCCACGGGGAATGGATAGCGCTGTATGTGTATGTCATGATTCAGGATGGTAGAGAGTCAAGCTGTGATGGTAAAGAATTAGGAAGACAGAGAGGACAGGTCAGGAAAGCAAAACAAAGAACAATGTGCAACAAAGTCACAAATAATACACAGAAATGTAACTATACACATGGAAAGTTAGACAGTAATAAAAGTAAATAAATAAAAGGTGGGATTGTTAAGTGGGTAATCGGATGAGGTGAATTAGGTTGGATTGGAAAGTAGGGAAACAAAAGCAACATGGAGAAAGATGGTCAGGAGCAGGCAAAATAGATGGCCACATGCTTGCACATGGCTTGCTGAAATTCACGCTGTTTTTTTCAGTGGAGAAAACTCTACTGGTGATAAATAGCAGCACGATGTGCACTTTCTGCAGTTTGGTGGACCACAACAGAATCTTATGGAGTTCTTATGTACTGTTGCAAAATTCTGCGAGTTATGGCCACCCCTAGTTTAGGGAAGTGAGCACAATCACTTTAGCATTGGTTAGCAGTAGTAAAGTCTACAGAGTCCTAAGGCCAATAAAATAAATGTATCAAAAATGGGAGGGGTGAAGACAAACATTTTGGAGGTTACCCAGCAGAGAGGTCCAAGTCTAACAGTGGCTAACAAAGCATGCAAACCTATTTGTCACAACGCATACATGTATATGCATCACAGTGCACACGTTTGCATCAGCTGTCATTTTGCAATAGATTTTATGTGATAGAAAATTCAATATAAGATGTCATCCTGCATGTTTTTGCATGCATTTACCTATGAAAAAAATTGAAAAAAGCAAATAGCTTGCCGTTTCAGAGCGAAGAACTATTAACTATGCAATTTAATTTAGCTGCTCCAGCCGGTGTCTCTTTGGGTGCTCTGTCCCTTCTGTGGAGCACTTACTACTTGCACCTTTGGGCCATGCGGGCACTCATTTTGGGCCATATAGCCCCAAATATGCCACATGTCCAGGCTCTGCCTGGAAAGGAACATGGGAAAGCAACTTGGACTGAAATATCATAATTAAATCAAACGTTCAAATTATAATTCTCTGTTTTCCACATTATGCCAATGCAAAACTCTTCAGAATTGGCACCAGATGTGGCATCACCAATCGTGGGGTTATTTTATATTTAGCACTCAAATAAGCTTTATTTTCACAGCAAGAGCCGTAAAAGCACAGCACATACACACAATAAAAGAACCAATGTTTCATCTGCATAACAACAGATTAAAAATACAATAATAAAATACATTGCACTGTGATCAGATCCCAAAACATGAGATCTGCACACAGAGGACTGAAACACCATACACAGATAGCTAAAAAATGTCAGTTAAAAGTTATAAATTTGTGCAAATGTTTTTTTTTCGAAGTGGAAACCAAATACAGTACTGGAAAAAGATCAAGAGCATCAAGAGCTTTACAAGATAAATTAGGGGATCAATTACATAATTTCACAACTTAATCCTTGTTTAATCACCTGAACCACAAAGCCTTTCAAGTCACTACACTCTGTCCCTTCTGGGACTTTTAGAATCCTCAGATTGTTCCTTCTCTGGTGATTCTCCAAAGTGTTCAGCTTGCTCCTAACACTCTCCACTCCAGCTTTCAAGCTTTGGATAACCTCCTTATTTTTCTTCAGAGATAACTTCAAGCCACCTACTTCCTCTTCGAGTACAACCGTCCTACCTGCCAAGTCATCAATTTTTTCCCCCAGATTCTTGCATAGGCCTCTAATCTCTCATTGATTGACACTTGATTTTTCAAATCCCTCCTTAATTTCCAGCACCAAGTTTTTCAGCATTTTTTAAATAGATTGATTTAGAGGGCTATCTGCCTCTGTTTGATGCTGGTTTTCCTTGGTTCCAGCTGACACCGGAGGCTCGCCCGACAGGGACACTTGCTCTTGCTCTTGAGTTCCCCCCAGATCTGCTAGTTCCTCCTCTGTAATTCCAGGGAGATATTGCCCGGAGCCCAGCTACTCTCTGACACGGAAGGACTTTCCTCATCCATCTCCATCCTTTCCTTATCAGCCAGAGGTAAAAATCTATTTGAAGTAGATCCAATCAGGGTGTTACCCAGATGCCTAGGATTCTCATCGCCTATAAAGGTACCCACTTCCATGCCAGCAACACTTTGCCCTGCTTGGTCTAGGAGGCCCTGCTCATCCACTTGATTCCTAGGTAGCACCCTGAAATATGTTCTTGGTGAGGGAGTGACTTTTGGCCTATTCAAGCTAATAGGGTGTGCTCTCACACATTTTGACCAAAAGGCATTTCGCCCTTGTCACTATTCTTATCACTAATGCCTTTTGGGACCTCACATGTTTTGCCCAGTGTCTCTTTTACAGGGGGGTCACACCGTTTCCCCTCAACCCCATAAACTTTCTTAACACTCCTCAAAGAGTACATAGGTTTCCTTCCAAACCTCCACCTTGCCACTACCTCCCCTTTTAATTTTATAGGTGCCAGCCTCCCTGTGGGCCTTGCTGTACTCTGCCCCCCAATAGATTCAGTGTGCCCAAAACACAGCTCCCCAAGACACTCAAGGGGTTGTATAGTACCTTGACCATCCAGCAGAGAGCTTCCAGTCTCTCCAGCCTTCCTCAATCTCACACACGCACTAGAGCTCTTTTTAATTGACAAATACATTTTTATATTCAATTTTATCCAGAAATATCTCATTCTAAGGTCATTCTTCAAAGCCTTAAAAACTCTCTCACTCTCTTTCTTTCTCTCTCCTTCAATCTCTATCTCCCACTCACACCTATGCTGAGATACTTATACACTCACACACAGACCCACTCAGACACTCATGCACCCCTCACAGACCCAGTTAGACCCTTGTGCATCCACTCGCTGCTGCACTCAGGCCTTCATACACTTACTCACAGACCCACTCAGACAACTCAAACATTCGCTTTTTGCCCCTACCAACAATGCTACAGGTCACAACAGGGTTGCGTCTCACCATCTAGCCATCAAGCTTGCTTCCACTTGGTGTGCACCAGTAATGCAACAGTACCAAAAACAAACACTTATGACCACACTTTGCTCAGATGCAACTGTCCTTTATTCTTCCATCGTGACACAGCAACAAACCCAACACGTTTCAGAGAACTTTTCTCTTTGCTCGTGTGTGAAACTTTCACTTGTTTAACTTACATTTTAAATATCCATAGTGTTTTTTTGACAATCAATATAAAATATGGACTACAGTTTGCAGTGGCCTGTCACATAGCCAAACCTTGGCAGCTATCTTTGAAAAGGCAAATTATTTAGTAATACAGCATGTTATTGCATTAGTATCATCATTATTTTACCTAAAAATATATTTCCCCATGAAAGCAAACTGTGAATCTAAATTCAAAGTCCACCATTCACCTAATTTGGTGTACTGAAACCTGCTTACTTAAAGACATTATCATCATAATGACTTCTTCTTTACCTTTCAACATCTCAGGTTTTAGCCTCATTATATTAAAAAAGAAAATCATAAATATGGCACACAACTGGCGCTCAGGAATGGTGCAAGTAGGTGCTAAACATTTTGATGCAAAACTGCATTTGTGCAGTTTTGGATCACAAAGTCTAAATATGCCCCTCAGACTGAAACATTCAACACCAGCAGCAGAATGCCATTTAACTCCCGGGTGGTGAGCAACTAAAGTGCTTACATTCTAAATTTATACCAAAAGTGTAGCATATCTGAATGCATTTTGATGGAATCGAAGTGGAAAACTGAAAGCATTTTCTACTGAGAATACCTCAGTAACAGAGGATATTAGGCAACTTCATAATAGATAAACCTCTCAGGATGGCCACCAGAGAAAAAAGAGCCCAAATGTAGCACAGATATCTCCCAAATGTAGCCTAATTATAGTTCAAAGATGAAAAAGTGCAAAACACTTAGGGGCAGATTTATGGAAAATGGTTCTTCACCGAGTGCAGTGCAACTTTCCCTGCGCCCCTTAGGGCCCACCTACCACCACCATGTGGGCACTGTATTTAAAATATGGCACACCATGGCACAGGGTAGGGGGCAATGGCGTCATTCAATGTAACGCTATTGATGTACTCCGCAGGACTAGTGTCAAAATGTTGGTTCTACTTCTGCAGGGTACATAGGGGACATTCTAAATAATGAAAGGCCATTTTGTTAATAAAAAATGACGAGAGGAAAATCTCATAGATTTCCTTACGCCATTTTTTCGCCTCCCTAATGGGGGAGCGCCCTCTTTGCATACATTATTCCTGGGGCAGGCATAATGTAGCGCAAACAGTTACAGAGTGGTGCAATGCATGCATTGTGCCACTCAGTAAATACGACACAGGTATTTCGGCCTTGTTGAGCCACATTAATGTCAAAAATAATTATGCTACTGTGGTGTAAGATGGCACTAGGGGACTATAAATATTCCCCTTACTTTTTCTGTCATTTTGCAGTTTGATATAGAGGAGACTTGACCCAAAGGTGTTGGAGTGCTTTACATGACCATCTGATACATTACACAAGGACCTATTCATTTTGGTTTTAGGCATGCGTAGATTAAGTGATTTGCTCAGAAACACAGGATGTTGTAATGATGCCGAAACTCCAACTTAGTTCCCCAGTTGCAAAGTCTGCAGCTCTGGCTATAATGCCACATCCTCTCCCCTAAGTGTAACTTATAATCAAGTGACCAACTGGATTAAAACACATAAAAATAGCCAATCATTTAAAAGTGCTTTGTCACTACTTGGGAACTCAGAAGATATGTTCTAATTAAATTTTTTAGACTACAAACCACAATTGCGATGGGAGTAAGACCCTCTCATGTTTATAATTTCTAAATGAAATACTTTCGGTATTACAGTTTCAATAACATCAAGATGATGTAATGCGTGCCCACTTTTATAACACATGCAGAATATAATCATTCCTGTTGTTCATTAGAATACTGTGGGGAGGCAGATGTCAGGGGCACAGATTCAGGTAATTGAGGGCAGGGAGGAGGTTACAGAGGCAACAACTTTAACATGTTGGGCAGGCAAGAGGAGCACTGGCAGTATAACAGACCATGGAGCGCAGTGAATCTGTAATGGACCTGCAGCTGAAGAGCCCTGTTAAAAAAATGCACCCACTCACACACCCACTCACACACCCACTTACACACCCTCAGAACCACTCACACACACATGCAGCCACTCACACACCCACTAACAGACCCACAAAGCCACTTGCACACCCACTCACAGACCCACAAAACCACTTGCACACCCACTCATAGACCGACACAGCTAGTCGTACTCATTCACAAACTCACTCCCAGACTTACAAAACCAATACTACACACAGTTACAGAACCACACAGCACTCGCACACTTGCTCACACACCCACTCACACACTCACAAACCCATTCACACACCCACTCACGCACCCATACAGCCCCTCACCCACCCATTCAGAGACCAACCTCCTGTCATGCTTTGCTGAAGGCTGTGCCCAGCGTGGGATTGGCTGTAAGTAGGGAGTTGGCTATAGGACCTGGCAGTAGGCCAGGCCCTACTGTCAAATCCTCTCTGTGAATGGCTGAAGGCCATATGCATCTTATGTTGAGTGAATGAGGGGGAACTCTGGAAATTCACTAAGAAAATTATTACAAGGACATTACAGTTAGGAAATAGAATTGAAAAATCTTACAAATTCACTAAAAAACACAAAGGTTTCAGGGACCCTATAGCTATGTTTAGGTTTCACATACAGCAGCACACTGAAATTCAGCAGTTATAGTTATACTTATCTAAGCAAGCTGTAACTCATGCCCTAAGGAACTATAACTTCTCCCTCACCATGCACATCTCACAAATTACATGTTATGTAAACTTTTATGACATCATTGAAAATATCACTGCAACATTTGCAGTATAATTATTGATGAGAGAAGTGTACATGATGGGGGTAGACTTGTAGTTACCTTAGGGCATGAGTTATAGTTTCTTGAGCAAGTATAACTATAAGTGCTGAATTTCTATGGTTTTGTGTATGTAAAATCTGAACCTAACTCTAATGTCCCTGTACCCTTTCCTGTAACCACTGAAAAAGGTTAAACTAGCATTATAGTTAGATGGAATTTTCAGTTTTAAACTCTAAAAAACACTGAAATACACCGGTTATTGTTAGAGTGATCTCAAGTAACTATAGCTAGTGCCCTATGGTAACTATAATGTGTGGGCCACCATCCACAGTTATATTATGGTCATGAGTAATGTAATATACAGGGCAGTTATCAGTGCATGGTGAGGGTGCGAGTTATAGTTACCTTAGGGCATAAGTTAAAGTTACTTGAGATAACTTTAACTGACAAAAAGATTGATAGATAGATAGACACAATTAATACACATATGTAGTATACATTTTTAAATAAATAAACACTTTCACATTATATATAAATATATTACATTTCTATTTACTTACTCGCATCATGAATACTGAATTTCACACTTAAGAGATGTAAAATATAGTGATAAATACAAAAAAATAAAATTGCGTATTACATTTGAACTAAATATATAATCATCATTTTAACTTCACCTACCTGTGATCATGTGCTTGAAAAAAACTAATGTTACAAATTTTAGAAAAAAAGAAAAAAACTCACCAAGCATTGCATCTCAGTCCCCAGCAGGCCGAGCAGATCCTGTCCCTGTCCCTGTACAGGATGTCTCCTCAGGAGTGCATCAGCTGCTGTTAGAGGCCCTGGATTCCAGTGCTGTGGTGCAGACAATGCCACACTTGCCCCCAGAGCACTTGGCACTCCTGCAGGGTGTGACCTTACTGGGCCTGCTGCTAACAGCTTGAAGTGGCGCTGCACCCAGAAGATGAGTGTGGCCACCTCCTTCTCGCTGAAGATGGTGCAGGGCTGCACCTTGCTCATCTGCAATGCCCACGGGGAATGGATAGCGCTGTATGTGTATGTCATGATTCAGGATGGTAGAGAGTCAAGCTGTGATGGTAAAGAATTAGGAAGACAGAGAGGACAGGTCAGGAAAGCAAAACAAAGAACAATGTGCAACAAAGTCACAAATAATACACAGAAATGTAACTATACACATGGAAAGTTAGACAGTAATAAAAGTAAATAAATAAAAGGTGGGATTGTTAAGTGGGTAATCGGATGAGGTGAATTAGGTTGGATTGGAAAGTAGGGAAACAAAAGCAACATGGAGAAAGATGGTCAGGAGCAGGCAAAATAGATGGCCACATGCTTGCACATGGCTTGCTGAAATTCACGCTGTTTTTTTCAGTGGAGAAAACTCTACTGGTGATAAATAGCAGCACGATGTGCACTTTCTGCAGTTTGGTGGACCACAACAGAATCTTATGGAGTTCTTATGTACTGTTGCAAAATTCTGCGAGTTATGGCCACCCCTAGTTTAGGGAAGTGAGCACAATCACTTTAGCATTGGTTAGCAGTAGTAAAGTCTACAGAGTCCTAAGGCCAATAAAATAAATGTATCAAAAATGGGAGGGGTGAAGACAAACATTTTGGAGGTTACCCAGCAGAGAGGTCCAAGTCTAACAGTGGCTAACAAAGCATGCAAACCTATTTGTCACAACGCATACATGTATATGCATCACAGTGCACACGTTTGCATCAGCTGTCATTTTGCAATAGATTTTATGTGATAGAAAATTCAATATAAGATGTCATCCTGCATGTTTTTGCATGCATTTACCTATGAAAAAAATTGAAAAAAGCAAATAGCTTGCCGTTTCAGAGCGAAGAACTATTAACTATGCAATTTAATTTAGCTGCTCCAGCCGGTGTCTCTTTGGGTGCTCTGTCCCTTCTGTGGAGCACTTACTACTTGCACCTTTGGGCCATGCGGGCACTCATTTTGGGCCATATAGCCCCAAATATGCCACATGTCCAGGCTCTGCCTGGAAAGGAACATGGGAAAGCAACTTGGACTGAAATATCATAATTAAATCAAACGTTCAAATTATAATTCTCTGTTTTCCACATTATGCCAATGCAAAACTCTTCAGAATTGGCACCAGATGTGGCATCACCAATCGTGGGGTTATTTTATATTTAGCACTCAAATAAGCTTTATTTTCACAGCAAGAGCCGTAAAAGCACAGCACATACACACAATAAAAGAACCAATGTTTCATCTGCATAACAACAGATTAAAAATACAATAATAAAATACATTGCACTGTGATCAGATCCCAAAACATGAGATCTGCACACAGAGGACTGAAACACCATACACAGATAGCTAAAAAATGTCAGTTAAAAGTTATAAATTTGTGCAAATGTTTTTTTTTCGAAGTGGAAACCAAATACAGTACTGGAAAAAGATCAAGAGCATCAAGAGCTTTACAAGATAAATTAGGGGATCAATTACATAATTTCACAACTTAATCCTTGTTTAATCACCTGAACCACAAAGCCTTTCAAGTCACTACACTCTGTCCCTTCTGGGACTTTTAGAATCCTCAGATTGTTCCTTCTCTGGTGATTCTCCAAAGTGTTCAGCTTGCTCCTAACACTCTCCACTCCAGCTTTCAAGCTTTGGATAACCTCCTTATTTTTCTTCAGAGATAACTTCAAGCCACCTACTTCCTCTTCGAGTACAACCGTCCTACCTGCCAAGTCATCAATTTTTTCCCCCAGATTCTTGCATAGGCCTCTAATCTCTCATTGATTGACACTTGATTTTTCAAATCCCTCCTTAATTTCCAGCACCAAGTTTTTCAGCATTTTTTAAATAGATTGATTTAGAGGGCTATCTGCCTCTGTTTGATGCTGGTTTTCCTTGGTTCCAGCTGACACCGGAGGCTCGCCCGACAGGGACACTTGCTCTTGCTCTTGAGTTCCCCCCAGATCTGCTAGTTCCTCCTCTGTAATTCCAGGGAGATATTGCCCGGAGCCCAGCTACTCTCTGACACGGAAGGACTTTCCTCATCCATCTCCATCCTTTCCTTATCAGCCAGAGGTAAAAATCTATTTGAAGTAGATCCAATCAGGGTGTTACCCAGATGCCTAGGATTCTCATCGCCTATAAAGGTACCCACTTCCATGCCAGCAACACTTTGCCCTGCTTGGTCTAGGAGGCCCTGCTCATCCACTTGATTCCTAGGTAGCACCCTGAAATATGTTCTTGGTGAGGGAGTGACTTTTGGCCTATTCAAGCTAATAGGGTGTGCTCTCACACATTTTGACCAAAAGGCATTTCGCCCTTGTCACTATTCTTATCACTAATGCCTTTTGGGACCTCACATGTTTTGCCCAGTGTCTCTTTTACAGGGGGGTCACACCGTTTCCCCTCAACCCCATAAACTTTCTTAACACTCCTCAAAGAGTACATAGGTTTCCTTCCAAACCTCCCCCTTGCCACTACCTCCCCTTTTAATTTTATAGGTGCCAGCCTCCCTGTGGGCCTTGCTGTACTCTGCCCCCCAATAGATTCAGTGTGCCCAAAACACAGCTCCCCAAGACACTCAAGGGGTTGTATAGTACCTTGACCATCCAGCAGAGAGCTTCCAGTCTCTCCAGCCTTCCTCAATCTCACACACGCACTAGAGCTCTTTTTAATTGACAAATACATTTTTATATTCAATTTTATCCAGAAATATCTCATTCTAAGGTCATTCTTCAAAGCCTTAAAAACTCTCTCACTCTCTTTCTTTCTCTCTCCTTCAATCTCTATCTCCCACTCACACCTATGCTGAGATACTTATACACTCACACACAGACCCACTCAGACACTCATGCACCCCTCACAGACCCAGTTAGACCCTTGTGCATCCACTCGCTGCTGCACTCAGGCCTTCATACACTTACTCACAGACCCACTCAGACAACTCAAACATTCGCTTTTTGCCCCTACCAACAATGCTACAGGTCACAACAGGGTTGCGTCTCACCATCTAGCCATCAAGCTTGCTTCCACTTGGTGTGCACCAGTAATGCAACAGTACCAAAAACAAACACTTATGACCACACTTTGCTCAGATGCAACTGTCCTTTATTCTTCCATCGTGACACAGCAACAAACCCAACACGTTTCAGAGAACTTTTCTCTTTGCTCGTGTGTGAAACTTTCACTTGTTTAACTTACATTTTAAATATCCATAGTGTTTTTTTGACAATCAATATAAAATATGGACTACAGTTTGCAGTGGCCTGTCACATAGCCAAACCTTGGCAGCTATCTTTGAAAAGGCAAATTATTTAGTAATACAGCATGTTATTGCATTAGTATCATCATTATTTTACCTAAAAATATATTTCCCCATGAAAGCAAACTGTGAATCTAAATTCAAAGTCCACCATTCACCTAATTTGGTGTACTGAAACCTGCTTACTTAAAGACATTATCATCATAATGACTTCTTCTTTACCTTTCAACATCTCAGGTTTTAGCCTCATTATATTAAAAAAGAAAATCATAAATATGGCACACAACTGGCGCTCAGGAATGGTGCAAGTAGGTGCTAAACATTTTGATGCAAAACTGCATTTGTGCAGTTTTGGATCACAAAGTCTAAATATGCCCCTCAGACTGAAACATTCAACACCAGCAGCAGAATGCCATTTAACTCCCGGGTGGTGAGCAACTAAAGTGCTTACATTCTAAATTTATACCAAAAGTGTAGCATATCTGAATGCATTTTGATGGAATCGAAGTGGAAAACTGAAAGCATTTTCTACTGAGAATACCTCAGTAACAGAGGATATTAGGCAACTTCATAATAGATAAACCTCTCAGGATGGCCACCAGAGAAAAAAGAGCCCAAATGTAGCACAGATATCTCCCAAATGTAGCCTAATTATAGTTCAAAGATGAAAAAGTGCAAAACACTTAGGGGCAGATTTATGGAAAATGGTTCTTCACCGAGTGCAGTGCAACTTTCCCTGCGCCCCTTAGGGCCCACCTACCACCACCATGTGGGCACTGTATTTAAAATATGGCACACCATGGCACAGGGTAGGGGGCAATGGCGTCATTCAATGTAACGCTATTGATGTACTCCGCAGGACTAGTGTCAAAATGTTGGTTCTACTTCTGCAGGGTACATAGGGGACATTCTAAATAATGAAAGGCCATTTTGTTAATAAAAAATGACGAGAGGAAAATCTCATAGATTTCCTTACGCCATTTTTTCGCCTCCCTAATGGGGGAGCGCCCTCTTTGCATACATTATTCCTGGGGCAGGCATAATGTAGCGCAAACAGTTACAGAGTGGTGCAATGCATGCATTGTGCCACTCAGTAAATACGACACAGGTATTTCGGCCTTGTTGAGCCACATTAATGTCAAAAATAATTATGCTACTGTGGTGTAAGATGGCACTAGGGGACTATAAATATTCCCCTTACTTTTTCTGTCATTTTGCAGTTTGATATAGAGGAGACTTGACCCAAAGGTGTTGGAGTGCTTTACATGACCATCTGATACATTACACAAGGACCTATTCATTTTGGTTTTAGGCATGCGTAGATTAAGTGATTTGCTCAGAAACACAGGATGTTGTAATGATGCCGAAACTCCAACTTAGTTCCCCAGTTGCAAAGTCTGCAGCTCTGGCTATAATGCCACATCCTCTCCCCTAAGTGTAACTTATAATCAAGTGACCAACTGGATTAAAACACATAAAAATAGCCAATCATTTAAAAGTGCTTTGTCACTACTTGGGAACTCAGAAGATATGTTCTAATTTAATTTTTTAGACTACAAACCACAATTGCTATGGGAGTAAGACCCTCTCATGTTTATAATTTCTAAATGAAATACTTTCGGTATTACAGTTTCAATAACATCAAGATGATGTAATGCGTGCCCACTTTTATAACACATGCAGAATATAATCATTCCTGTTGTTCATTAGAATACTGTGGGGAGGCAGATGTCAGGGGCACAGATTCAGGTAATTGAGGGCAGGGAGGAGGTTACAGAGGCAACAACTTTAACATGTTGGGCAGGCAAGAGGAGCACTGGCAGTATTACAGACCATGGAGCGCAGTGAATCTGTAATGGACCTGCAGCTGAAGAGCCCTGTTAAAAAAATGCACCCACTCACACACCCACTCACACACCCACTTACACACCCTCAGAACCACTCACACACACATGCAGCCACTCACACACCCACTAACAGACCCACAAAGCCACTTGCACACCCACTCACAGACCCACAAAACCACTTGCACACCCACTCATAGACCCACACAGCCAGTCGTACTCATTCACAAACTCACTCCCAGACTTACAAAACCAATACTACACACAGTTACAGAACCACACATCACTCGCACACTTGCTCACACACCCACTCACACACTCACAAACCCATTCACACACCCACTCACGCACCCATACAGCCCCTCACCCACCCATTCAGAGACCAACCTCCTGTCATGCTTTGCTGAAGGCTGTGCCCAGCGTGGGATTGGCTGTAAGTAGGGAGTTGGCTATAGGACCTGGCAGTAGGCCAGGCCCTACTGTCAAATCCTCTCTGTGAATGGCTGAAGGCCATATGCATCTTATGTTGAGTGAATGAGGGGGAACTCTGGAAATTCACTAAGAAAATTATTACAAGGACATTACAGTTAGGAAATAGAATTGAAAAATCTTACAAATTCACTAAAAAACACAAAGGTTTCAGGGACCCTATAGCTATGTTTAGGTTTCACATACAGCAGCACACTGAAATTCAGCAGTTATAGTTATACTTATCTAAGCAAGCTGTAACTCATGCCCTAAGGAACTATAACTTCTCCCTCACCATGCACATCTCACAAATTACATGTTATGTAATCTTTTATGACATCATTGAAAATATCACTGCAACATTTGCAGTATAATTATTGATGAGAAAAGTGTACATGATGGGGGTAGAATTGTAGTTACCTTAGGGCATGAGTTATAGTTTCTTGAGCAAGTATAACTATAAGTGCTGAATTTCTATGGTTTTGTGTATGTAAAATCTGAACCTAACTCTAATGTCCCTGTACCCTTTCCTGTAACCACTGAAAAAGGTTAAACTAGCATTATAGTTAGATGGAATTTTCAGTTTTAAACTCTAAAAAACACTGAAATACACCGGTTATTGTTAGAGTGATCTCAAGTAACTATAGCTAGTGCCCTATGGTAACTATAATGTGTGGGCCACCATCCACAGTTATATTATGGTCATGAGTAATGTAATATACAGGGCAGTTATCAGTGCATGGTGAGGGTGCGAGTTATAGTTACCTTAGGGCATAAGTTAAAGTTACTTGAGATAACTATAACTGACAAAAAGATTGATAGATAGATAGACACAATTAATACACATATGTAGTATACATTTTTAAATAAATAAACACTTTCACATTATATATAAATATATTACATTTCTATTTACTTACTCGCATCATGAATACTGAATTTCACACTTAAGAGATGTAAAGTATAGTGATAAATACAAAAAAATAAAATCGCGTATTACATTTTAACTAAATATATAATCATCATTTTAACTTCACCTACCTGTGATCATGTGCTTGAAAAAAACTAATGTTACAAATTTTAGAAAAAAATAAAAAAACTCACCAAGCATTGCATCTCAGTCCCCAGCAGGCCGAGCAGATCCTGTCCCTGTCCCTGTACAGGATGTCTCCTCAGGAGTGCATCAGCTGCTGTTAGAGGCCCTGGATTCCAGTGCTGTGGTGCAGACAATGCCACACTTGCCCCCAGAGCACTTGGCACTCCTGCAGGGTGTGACCTTACTGGGCCTGCTGCTAACAGCTTGAAGTGGCGCTGCACCCAGAAGATGAGTGTGGCCACCTCCTTCTCGCTGAAGATGGTGCAGGGCTGCACCTTGCTCATCTGCAATGCCCACGGGGAATGGATAGCGCTGTATGTGTATGTCATGATTCAGGATGGTAGAGAGTCAAGCTGTGATGGTAAAGAATTAGGAAGACAGAGAGGACAGGTCAGGAAAGCAAAACAAAGAACAATGTGCAACAAAGTTACAAATAATACACAGAAATGTAACTATACACATGGGAAGTTAGACAGTAATAAAAGTAAATAAATAAAAGGTGGGATTGTTAAGTGGGTAATCGGATGAGGTGAATTAGGTTGGATTGGAAAGTAGGGAAACAAAAGCAACATGGAGAAAGATGGTCAGGAGCAGGCAAAATAGATGGCCAAATGCTTGCACATGGCTTGCTGAAATTCACGCTGTTTTTTTCAGTGGAGAAAACTCTACTGGTGATAAATAGCAGCACGATGTGCACTTTCTGCAGTTTGGTGGACCACAACAGAATCTTATGGAGTTCTTATGTACTGTTGCAAAATTCTGCGAGTTATGGCCACCCCTAGTTTAGGGAAGTGAGCACAATCACTTTAGCATTGGTTAGCAGTAGTAAAGTCTACAGAGTCCTAAGGCCAACAAAATAAATGTATCAAAAATGGGAGGGGTGAAGACAAACATTTTGGAGGTTACCCAGCAGAGAGGTCCAAGTCTAACAGTGGCTAACAAAGCATGCAAACCTATTTGTCACAATGCATACATGTATATGCATCACAGTGCACACGTTTGCATCAGCTGTCATTTTGCAATAGATTTTATGTGATAGAAAATTCAATATAAGATGTCATCCTGCATGTTTTTGCATGCATTTACCTATGAAAAAAATTGAAAAAAGCAAATAGCTTGCCGTTTCAGAGCGAAGAACTATTAACTATGCAATTTAATTTAACTGCTCCAGCCGGTGTCTCTTTGGGTGCTCTGTCCCTTCTGTGGAGCACTTACTACTTGCACCTTTGGGCCATGCGGGCACTCATTTTGGGCCATATAGCCCCAAATATGCCACATGTCCAGGCTCTGCCTGGAAAGGAACATGGGAAAGCAACATGGACTGAAATATCATAATTAAATCAAACGTTCAAATTATAATTCTCTGTTTTCCACATTATGCCAATGCAAAACTCTTCAGAATTGGCACCAGATGTGGCATCACCAATCGTGGGGTTATTTTATATTTAGCACTCAAATAAGCTTTATTTTCACAGCAAGAGCCGTAAAAGCACAGCACATACACACAATAAAAGAACCAATGTTTCATCTGCATAACAACAGATTAAAAATACAATAATAAAATACATTGCACTGTGATCAGATCCCAAAACATGAGATCTGCACACAGAGGACTGAAACACCATACACAGATAGCTAAAAAATGTCAGTTAAAAGTTATAAATTTGTGCAAATGTTTTTTTTTCGAAGTGGAAACCAAATACAGTACTGGAAAAAGATCAAGAGCATCAAGAGCTTTACAAGATAAATTAGGGGATCAATTACATAATTTCACAACTTAATCCTTGTTTAATCACCTGAACCACAAAGCCTTTCAAGTCACTACACTCTGTCCCTTCTGGGACTTTTAGAATCCTCAGATTGTTCCTTCTCTGGTGATTCTCCAAAGTGTTCAGCTTGCTCCTAACACTCTCCACTCCAGCTTTCAAGCTTTGGATAACCTCCTTATTTTTCTTCAGAGATAACTTCAAGCCACCTACTTCCTCTTCGAGTACAACCGTCCTACCTGCCAAGTCATCAATTTTTTCCCCCAGATTCTTGCATAGGCCTCTAATCTCTCATTGATTGACACTTGATTTTTCAAATCCCTCCTTAATTTCCAGCACCAAGTTTTTCAGCATTTTTTAAATAGATTGATTTAGAGGGCTATCTGCCTCTGTTTGATGCTGGTTTTCCTTGTTTCCAGCTGACACCGGAGGCTCGCCCGACAGGGACACTTGCTCTTGCTCTTGAGTTCCCCCCAGATCTGCTAGTTCCTCCTCTGTAATTCCAGGGAGATATTGTCCGGAGCCCAGCTACTCTCTGACACGGAAGGACTTTCCTCATCCATCTCCATCCTTTCCTTATCAGCCAGAGGTAAAAATCTATTTGAAGTAGATCCAATCAGGGTGTTACCCAGATGCCTAGGATTCTCATCGCCTATAAAGGTACCCACTTCCATGCCAGCAACACTTTGCCCTGCTTGGTCTAGGAGGCCCTGCTCATCCACTTGATTCCTAGGTAGCACCCTGAAATATGTTCTTGGTGAGGGAGTGACTTTTGGCCTATTCAAGCTAATAGGGTGTGCTCTCACACATTTTGACCAAAAGGCATTTCGCCCTTGTCACTATTCTTATCACTAATGCCTTTTGGGACCTCACATGTTTTGCCCAGTGTCTCTTTTACAGGGGGGTCACACCGTTTCCCCTCAACCCCATAAACTTTCTTAACACTCCTCAAAGAGTACATAGGTTTCCTTCCAAACCTCCCCCTTGCCACTACCTCCCCTTTTAATTTTATAGGTGCCAGCCTCCCTGTGGGCCTTGCTGTACTCTGCCCCCCAATAGATTCAGTGTGCCCAAAACACAGCTCCCCAAGACACTCAAGGGGTTGTATAGTACCTTGACCATCCAGCAGAGAGCTTCCAGTCTCTCCAGCCTTCCTCAATCTCACACACGCACTAGAGCTCTTTTTAATTGACAAATACATTTTTATATTCAATTTTATCCAGAAATATCTCATTCTAAGGTCATTCTTCAAAGCCTTAAAAACTCTCTCACTCTCTTTCTTTCTCTCTCCTTCAATCTCTATCTCCCACTCACACCTATGCTGAGATACTTATACACTCACACACAGACCCACTCAGACACTCATGCACCCCTCACAGACCCAGTTAGACCCTTGCGCATCCACTCGCTGCTGCACTCAGGCCTTCATACACTTACTCACAGACCCACTCAGACAACTCAAACATTTGCTTTTTGCCCCTACCAACAATGCTACAGGTCACAACAGGGTTGCGTCTCACCATCTAGCCATCAAGCTTGCTTCCACTTGGTGTGCACCAGTAATGCAACAGTACCAAAAACAAACACTTATGACCACACTTTGCTCAGATGCAACTGTCCTTTATTCTTCCATCGTGACACAGCAACAAACCCAACACGTTTCAGAGAACTTTTCTCTTTGCTCGTGTGTGAAACTTTCACTTGTTTAACTTACATTTTAAATATCCATAGTGTTTTTTTGACAATCAATATAAAATATGGACTACAGTTTGCAGTGACCTGTCACATAGCCAAACCTTGGCAGCTATCTTTGAAAAGGCAAATTATTTAGTAATACAGCATGTTATTGCATTAGTATCATCATTATTTTACCTTAAAATATATTTCCCCATGAAAGCAAACTGTGAATCTAAATTCAAAGTCCACCATTCACCTAATTTGGTGTACTGAAACCTGCTTACTTAAAGACATTATCATCATAATGACTTCTTCTTTACCTTTCAACATCTCAGGTTTTAGCCTCATTATATTAAAAAAGAAAATCATAAATATGGCACACAACTGGCGCTCAGGAATGGTGCAAGTAGGTGCTAAACATTTTGATGCAAAACTGCATTAGTGCAGTTTTGGATCACAAAGTCTAAATATGCCCCTCAGACTGAAACATTCAACACCAGCAGCAGAATGCCATTTAACTCCCGGGTGGTGAGCAACTAAAGTGCTTACATTCTAAATTTATACCAAAAGTGTAGCATATCTGAATGCATTTTGATGGAATCGAAGTGGAAAACTGAAAGCATTTTCTACTGAGAATACCTCAGTAACAGAGGATATTAGGCAACTTCATAATAGATAAACCTCTCAGGATGGCCACCAGAGAAAAAAGAGCCCAAATGTAGCACAGATATCTCCCAAATGTAGCCTAATTATAGTTCAAAGATGAAAAAGTGCAAAACACTTAGGGGCAGATTTATGGAAAATGGTTCTTCACCGAGTGCAGTGCAACTTTCCCTGCGCCCCTTAGGGCCCACCTACCACCACCATGTGGGCACTGTATTTAAAAGATGGCACACCATGGCACAGGGTAGGGGGCAATGGCGTCATTCAATGTAACGCTATTGATGTACTCCGCAGGACTAGTGTCAAAATGTTGGTTCTACTTCTGCAGGGTACATAGGGGACATTCTAAATAATGAAACGCCATTTTGTTAATAAAAAATGACGAGAGGAAAATCTCATAGATTTCCTTACGCTATTTTTTCGCCTCCCTAATGGGGGAGCGCCCTCTTTGCATACATTATTCCTGGGGCAGGCATAATGTAGCGCAAACAGTTACAGAGTGGTGCAATGCATGCATTGTGCCACTCAGTAAATACGACACAGGTATTTCGGCCTTGTTGAGCCACATTAATGTCAAAAATAATTATGCTACTGTGGTGTAAGATGGCACTAGGGGACTATAAATATTCCCCTTACTTTTTCTGTCATTTTGCAGTTTGATATAGAGGAGACTTGACCCAAAGGTGTTGGAGTGCTTTACATGACCATCTGTTACATTACACAAGGACCTATTCATTTTGGTTTTAGGCATGGGTAGATTAAGTGATTTGCTCAGAAACACAGGATGTTGTAATGATGCCGAAACTGCAACTTAGTTCCCCAGTTGCAAAGTCTGCAGCTCTGGCTATAATGCCACATCCTCTCCCCTAAGTGTAACTTATAATCAAGTGACCAACTGGATTAAAACACATAAAAATAGCCAATCATTTAAAAGTGCATTGTCACTACTTGGGAACTCAGAAGATATGTTCTAATTACATTTTTTAGACTACAAACCACAATTGCTATGGGAGTAAGACCCTCTCATGTTTATAATTTCTAAATGAAATACTTTCGGTATTACAGTTTCAATAACATCAAGATGATGTAATGCGTGCCCACTTTTATAACACATGCAGAATATAATCATTCCTGTTGTTCATTAGAATACTGTGGGGAGGCAGATGTCAGGGGCACAGATTCAGGTAATTGAGGGCAGGGAGGAGGTTACAGAGGCAACAACTTTAACATGTTGGGCAGGCAAGAGGAGCACTGGCAGTATAACAGACCATGGAGCGCAGTGAATCTGTAATGGACCTGCAGCTGAAGAGCCCTGTTAAAAAAATGCACCCACTCACACACCCACTCACACACCCACTTACACACCCTCAGAACCACTCACACACACATGCAGCCACTCACACACCCACTAACAGACCCACAAAGCCACTTGCACACCCACTCACAGACCCACAAAACCACTTGCACACCCACTCATAGACCCACACAGCCAGTCGTACTCGTTCACAAACTCACTCCCAGACTTACAAAACCAATACTACACACAGTTACAGAACCACACAGCACTCGCACACTTGCTCACACACCCACTCACACACTCACAAACTCATTCACACACCCACTCACGCACCCATACAGCCCCTCACCCACCCATTCAGAGACCAACCTCCTGTCATGCTTTGCTGAAGGCTGTGCCCAGCGTGGGATTGGCTGTAAGTAGGGAGTTGGCTATAGGACCTGGCAGTAGGCCAGGCCCTACTGTCAAATCCTCTCTGTGAATGGCTGAAGGCCATATGCATCTTATGTTGAGTGAATGAGGGGGAACTCTGGAAATTCACTAAGAAAATTATTACAAGGACATTACAGTTAGGAAATAGAATTGAAAAATCTTACAAATTCACTAAAAAACACAAAGGTTTCAGGGACCCTATAGCTATGTTTAGGTTTCACATACAGCAGCACACTGAAATTCAGCAGTTATAGTTATACTTATCTAAGCAAGCTGTAACTCATGCCCTAAGGAACTATAACTTCTCCCTCACCATGCACATCTCACAAATTACATGTTATGTAATCTTTTATGACATCATTGAAAATATCACTGCAACATTTGCAGTATAATTATTGATGAGAAAAGTGTACATGATGGGGGTAGAATTGTAGTTACCTTAGGGCATGAGTTATAGTTTCTTGAGCAAGTATAACTATAAGTGCTGAATTTCTATGGTTTTGTGTATGTAAAATCTGAACCTAACTCTAATGTCCCTGTACCCTTTCCTGTAACCACTGAAAAAGGTTAAACTAGCATTATAGTTAGATGGAATTTTCAGTTTTAAACTCTAAAAAACACTGAAATACACCGGTTATTGTTAGAGTGATCTCAAGTAACTATAGCTAGTGCCCTATGGTAACTATAATGTGTGGGCCACCATCCACAGTTATATTATGGTCATGAGTAATGTAATATATAAGCAGTTATCAGTGCATGGTGAGGGTGCGAGTTATAGTTACCTTAGGGCATAAGTTAAAGTTACTTGAGATAACTATAACTGACAAAAAGATTGATAGATAGATAGACACAATTAATACACATATGTAGTATACATTTTTAAATAAATAAACACTTTCACATTATATATAAATATATTACATTTCTATTTACTTACTCGCATCATGAATACTGAATTTCACACTTAAGAGATGTAAAATATAGTGATAAATACAAAAAAATAAAATTGCGTATTACATTTGAACTAAATATATAATCATCATTTTAACTTCACCTACCTGTGATCATGTGCTTGAAAAAAACTAATGTTACAAATTTTAGAAAAAAAGAAAAAAACTCACCAAGCATTGCATCTCAGTCCCCAGCAGGCCGAGCAGATCCTGTCCCTGTCCCTGTACAGGATGTCTCCTCAGGAGTGCATCAGCTGCTGTTAGAGGCCCTGGATTAAAGTGATGTGGTGCAGACAATGCCACACTTGCCCCCAGAGCACTTGGCACTCCTGCAGGGTGTGACCTTACTGGGCCTGCTGCTAACAGCTTGAAGTGGCGCTGCACCCAGAAGATGAGTGTGGCCACCTCCTTCTCGCTGAAGATGGTGCAGGGCTGCACCTTGCTCATCTGCAATGCCCACGGGGAATGATAGCGCTGTATGTGTATGTCATGATTCAGGATGGTAGAGAGTCAAGCTGTGATGGTAAAGAATTAGGAAGACAGAGAGGACAGGTCAGAAAAGCAAAACAAAGAACAATGTGCAACAAAGTCACAAATAATACACAGAAATGTAACTATACACATGGAAAGTTAGACAGTAATAAAAGTAAATAAATAAAAGGTGGGATTGTTAAGTGGGTAATCGGATGAGGTGAATTAGGTTGGATTGGAAAGTAGGGAAACAAAAGCAACATGGAGAAAGATGGTCAGGAGCAGGCAAAATAGATGGCCACATGCTTGCACATGGCTTGCTGAAATTCACACTGTTTTTTTCAGTGGAGAAAACTCTACTGGTGATAAATAGCAGCACGATGTGCACTTTCTGCAGTATGGAGTTCTTATGTACTGTTGCAAAATTCTGCGAGTTATGGCCACCCCTAGTTTAGGAAAGTGAGCACAATCACTTTAGCATTGGTTAGCAGTAGTAAAGTCTACAGAGTACTAAGGCCAACAAAATAAATGTATCAAAAATGGGAGGGGTGAAGACAAACATTTTGGAGGTTACCCAGCAGAGAGGTCCAAGTCTAACAGTGGCTAACAAAGCATGCAAACCTATTTGTCACAACGCATACATGTATATGCATCACAGTGCACACGTTTGCATCAGCTGTCATTTTGCAATAGATTTTATGTGATAGAAAATTCAATATAAGATGTCATCCTGCATGTTTTTGCATGCATTTACCTATGAAAAAAATTGAAAAAAGCAAATAGCTTGCCGTTTCAGAGCGAAGAACTATTAACTATGCAATTTAATTTAGCTGCTCCAGCCGGTGTCTCTTTGGGTGCTCTGTCCCTTCTGTGGAGCACTTACTACTTGCACCTTTGGGCCATGCGGGCACTCATTTTGGGCCATATAGCCCCAAATATGCCACATGTCCAGGCTCTGCCTGGAAAGGAACATGGGAAAGCAACATGGACTGAAATATCATAATTAAATCAAACGTTCAAATTATAATTCTCTGTTTTCCACATTATGCCAATGCAAAACTCTTCAGAATTGGCACCAGATGTGGCATCACCAATCGTGGGGTTATTTTATATTTAGCACTCAAATAAGCTTTATTTTCACAGCAAGAGCCGTAAAAGCACAGCACATACACACAATAAAAGAACCAATGTTTCATCTGCATAACAACAGATTAAAAATACAATAATAAAATACATTGCACTGTGATCAGATCCCAAAACATGAGATCTGCACACAGAGGACTGAACACCATACACAGATAGCTAAAAAATGTCAGTTAAAAGTTATAAATTTGTGCAAATGTTTTTTTTTTCGAAGTGGAAACCAAATACAGTACTGGAAAAAGATCAAGAGCATCAAGAGCTTTACAAGATAAATTAGGGGATCAATTACATAATTTCACAACTTAATCCTTGTTTAATCACCTGAACCACAAAGCCTTTCAAGTCACTACACTCTGTCCCTTCTGGAACTTTTAGAATCCTCAGATTGTTCCTTCTCTGGTGATTCTCCAAAGTGTTCAGCTTGCTCCTAACACTCTCCATTCCAGCTTTCAAGCTTTGGATAACCTCCTTATTTTTCTTCAGAGATAACTTCAAGCCACCTACTTCCTCTTCGAGTACAACCGTCCTACCTGCCAAGTCATCAATTTTTTCCCCCAGATTCTTGCATAGGCCTCTAATCTCTCATTGATTGACACTTGATTTTTCAAATCCCTCCTTAATTTCCAGCACCAAGTTTTTCAGCATTTTTTAAATAGATTGATTTAGAGGGCTATCTGCCTCTGTTTGATGCTGGTTTTCCTTGGTTCCAGCTGACACCGGAGGCTCCCCCGACAGGGACACTTGCTCTTGCTCTTGAGTTCCCCCCAGATCTGCTAGTTCCTCCTCTGTAATTCCAGGGAGATATTGTCCGGAGCCCAGCTACTCTCTGACACGGAAGGACTTTCCTCATCCATCTCCATCCTTTCCTTATCAGCCAGAGGTAAAAATCTATTTGAAGTAGATCCAATCAGGGTGTTACCCAGATGCCTAGGATTCTCATCGCCTATAAAGGTACCCACTTCCATGCCAGCAACACTTTGCCCTGCTTGGTCTAGGAGGCCCTGCTCATCCACTTGATTCCTAGGTAGCACCCTGAAATATGTTCTTGGTGAGGGAGTGACTTTTGGCCTATTCAAGCTAATAGGGTGTGCTCTCACACATTTTGACCAAAAGGCATTTCGCCCTTGTCACTATTCTTATCACTAATGCCTTTTGGGACCTCACATGTTTTGCCCAGTGTCTCTTTTACAGGGGGGTCACACCGTTTCCCCTCAACCCCATAAACTTTCTTAACACTCCTCAAAGAGTACATAGGTTTCCTTCCAAACCTCCCCCTTGCCACTACCTCCCCTTTTAATTTTATAGGTGCCAGCCTCCCTGTGGGCCTTGCTGTACTCTGCCCCCCAATAGATTCAGTGTGCCCAAAACACAGCTCCCCAAGACACTCAAGGGGTTGTATAGTACCTTGACCATCCAGCAGAGAGCTTCCAGTCTCTCCAGCCTTCCTCAATCTCACACACGCACTAGAGCTCTTTTTAATTGACAAATACATTTTTATATTCAATTTTATCCAGAAATATCTCATTCTAAGGTCATTCTTCAAAGCCTTAAAAACTCTCTCACTCTCTTTCTTTCTCTCTCCTTCAATCTCTATCTCCCACTCACACCTATGCTGAGATACTTATACACTCACACACAGACCCACTCAGACACTCATGCACCCCTCACAGACCCAGTTAGACCCTTGTGCATCCACTCGCTGCTGCACTCAGGCCTTCATACACTTACTCACAGACCCACTCAGACAACTCAAACATTCGCTTTTTGCCCCTACCAACAATGCTACAGGTCACAACAGGGTTGCGTCTCACCATCTAGCCATCAAGCTTGCTTCCACTTGGTGTGCACCAGTAATGCAACAGTACCAAAAACAAACACTTATGACCACACTTTGCTCAGATGCAACTGTCCTTTATTCTTCCATCGTGACACAGCAAACAAACCCAACACGTTTCAGAGAACTTTTCTCTTTGCTCGTGTGTGAAACTTTCACTTGTTTAACTTACATTTTAAATATCCATAGTGTTTTTTTGACAATCAATATAAAATATGGACTACAGTTTGCAGTGACCTGTCACATAGCCAAACCTTGGCAGCTATCTTTGAAAAGGCAAATTATTTAGTAATACAGCATGTTATTGCATTAGTATCATCATTATTTTACCTTAAAATATATTTCCCCATGAAAGCAAACTGTGAATCTAAATTCAAAGTCCACCATTCACCTAATTTGGTGTACTGAAACCTGCTTACTTAAAGACATTATCATCATAATGACTTCTTCTTTACCTTTCAACATCTCAGGTTTTAGCCTCATTATATTAAAAAAGAAAATCATAAATATGGCACACAACTGGCGCTCAGGAATGGTGCAAGTAGGTGCTAAACATTTTGATGCAAAACTGCATTAGTGCAGTTTTGGATCACAAAGTCTAAATATGCCCCTCAGACTGAAACATTCAACACCAGCAGCAGAATGCCATTTAACTCCCGGGTGGTGAGCAACTAAAGTGCTTACATTCTAAATTTATACCAAAAGTGTAGCATATCTGAATGCATTTTGATGGAATCGAAGTGGAAAACTGAAAGCATTTTCTACTGAGAATACCTCAGTAACAGAGGATATTAGGCAACTTCATAATAGATAAACCTCTCAGGATGGCCACCAGAGAAAAAAGAGCCCAAATGTAGCACAGATATCTCCCAAATGTAGCCTAATTATAGTTCAAAGATGAAAAAGTGCAAAACACTTAGGGGCAGATTTATGGAAAATGGTTCTTCACCGAGTGCAGTGCAACTTTCCCTGCGCCCCTTAGGGCCCACCTACCACCACCATGTGGGCACTGTATTTAAAATATGGCACACCATGGCACAGGGTAGGGGGCAATGGCGTCATTCAATGTAACGCTATTGATGTACTCCGCAGGACTAGTGTCAAAATGTTGGTTCTACTTCTGCAGGGTACATAGGGGACATTCTAAATAATGAAAGGCCATTTTGTTAATAAAAAATGACGAGAGGAAAATCTCATAGATTTCCTTACGCCATTTTTTCGCCTCCCTAATGGGGGAGCGCCCTCTTTGCATACATTATTCCTGGGGCAGGCATAATGTAGCGCAAACAGTTACAGAGTGGTGCAATGCATGCATTGTGCCACTCAGTAAATACGACACAGGTATTTCGGCCTTGTTGAGCCACATTAATGTCAAAAATAATTATGCTACTGTGGTGTAAGATGGCACTAGGGGACTATAAATATTCCCCTTACTTTTTCTGTCATTTTGCAGTTTGATATAGAGGAGACTTGACCCAAAGGTGTTGGAGTGCTTTACATGACCATCTGTTACATTACACAAGGACCTATTCATTTTGGTTTTAGGCATGGGTAGATTAAGTGATTTGCTCAGAAACACAGGATGTTGTAATGATGCCGAAACTCCAACTTAGTTCCCCAGTTGCAAAGTCTGCAGCTCTGGCTATAATGCCACATCCTCTCCCCTAAGTGTAACTTATAATCAAGTGACCAACTGGATTAAAACACATCAAAATAGCCAACCATTTAAAAGTGCATTGTCACTACTTGGGAACTCAGAAGATATGTTCTAATTTAATTTTTTAGACTACAAACCACAATTGCTATGGGAGTAAGACCCTCTCATGTTTATAATTTCTAAATGAAATACTTTCGGTATTACAGTTTCAATAACATCAAGATGATGTAATGCGTGCCCACTTTTATAACACATGCAGAATATAATCATTCCTGTTGTTCATTAGAATACTGTGGGGAGGCAGATGTCAGGGGCACAGATTCAGGTAATTGAGGGCAGGGAGGAGGTTACAGAGGCAACAACTTTAACATGTTGGGCAGGCAAGAGGAGCACTGGCAGTATAACAGACCATGGAGCGCAGTGAATCTGTAATGGACCTGCAGCTGAAGAGCCCTGTTAAAAAAATGCACCCACTCACACACCCACTCACACACCCACTTACACACCCTCAGAACCACTCACACACACATGCAGCCACTCACACACCCACTAACAGACCCACAAAGCCACTTGCACACCCACTCACAGACCCACAAAACCATTTGCACACCCACTCATAGACCCACACAGCCAGTCGTACTCATTCACAAACTCACTCCCAGACTTACAAAACCAATACTACACACAGTTACAGAACCACACAGCACTCGCACACTTGCTCACACACCCACTCACACACTCACAAACCCATTCACACACCCACTCACGCACCCATACAGCCCCTCACCCACCCATTCAGAGACCAACCTCCTGTCATGCTTTGCTGAAGGCTGTGCCCAGCGTGGGATTGGCTGTAAGTAGGGAGTTGGCTATAGGACCTGGCAGTAGGCCAGGCCCTACTGTCAAATCCTCTCTGTGAATGGCTGAAGGCCATATGCATCTTATGTTGAGTGAATGAGGGGGAACTCTGGAAATTCACTAAGAAAATTATTACAAGGACATTACAGTTAGGAAATAGAATTGAAAAATCTTACAAATTCACTAAAAAACACAAAGGTTTCAGGGACCCTATAGCTATGTTTAGGTTTCACATACAGCAGCACACTGAAATTCAGCAGTTATAGTTATACTTATCTAAGCAAGCTGTAACTCATGCCCTAAGGAACTATAACTTCTCCCTCACCATGCACATCTCACAAATTACATGTTATGTAATCTTTTATGACATCATTGAAAATATCACTGCAACATTTGCAGTATAATTATTGATGAGAAAAGTGTACATGATGGGGGTAGAATTGTAGTTACCTTAGGGCATGAGTTATAGTTTCTTGAGCAAGTATAACTATAAGTGCTGAATTTCTATGGTTTTGTGTATGTAAAATCTGAACCTAACTCTAATGTCCCTGTACCCTTTCCTGTAACCACTGAAAAAGGTTAAACTAGCATTATAGTTAGATGGAATTTTCAGTTTTAAACTCTAAAAAACACTGAAATACACCGGTTATTGTTAGAGTGATCTCAAGTAACTATAGCTAGTGCCCTATGGTAACTATAATGTGTGGGCCACCATCCACAGTTATATTATGGTCATGAGTAATGTAATATACAGGGCAGTTATCAGTGCATGGTGAGGGTGCGAGTTATAGTTACCTTAGGGCATAAGTTAAAGTTACTTGAGATAACTATAACTGACAAAAAGATTGATAGATAGATAGACACAATTAATACACATATGTAGTATACATTTTTAAATAAATAAACACTTTCACATTATATATAAATATATTACATTTCTATTTACTTACTCGCATCATGAATACTGAATTTCACACTTAAGAGATGTAAAATATAGTGATAAATACAAAAAAATAAAATTGCGTATTACATTTGAACTAAATATATAATCATCATTTTAACTTCACCTACCTGTGATCATGTGCTTGAAAAAAACTAATGTTACAAATTTTAGAAAAAAAGAAAAAAACTCACCAAGCATTGCATCTCAGTCCCCAGCAGGCCGAGCAGATCCTGTCCCTGTCCCTGTACAGGATGTCTCCTCAGGAGTGCATCAGCTGCTGTTAGAGGCCCTGGATTCCAGTGATGTGGTGCAGACAATGCCACACTTGCCCCCAGAGCACTTGGCACTCCTGCAGGGTGTGACCTTACTGGGCCTGCTGCTAACAGCTTGAAGTGGCGCTGCACCCAGAAGATGAGTGTGGCCACCTCCTTCTCGCTGAAGTTGGTGCAGGGCTGCACCTTGCTCATCTGCAATGCCCACGGGGAATGGATAGCGCTGTATGTGTATGTCATGATTCAGGATGGTAGAGAGTCAAGCTGTGATGGTAAAGAATTAGGAAGACAGAGAGGACAGGTCAGGAAAGCAAAACAAAGAACAATGTGCAACAAAGTCACAAATAATACACAGAAATGTAACTATACACATGGAAAGTTAGACAGTAATAAAAGTAAATAAATAAAAGGTGGGATTGTTAAGTGGGTAATCGGATGAGGTGAATTAGGTTGGATTGGAAAGTAGGGAAACAAAAGCAACATGGAGAAAGATGGTCAGGAGCAGGCAAAATAGATGGCCACATGCTTGCACATGGCTTGCTGAAATTCACACTGTTTATTTCAGTGGAGAAAACTCTACTGGTGATAAATAGCAGCACGATGTGCACTTTCTGCAGTATGGAGTTCTTATGTACTGTTGCAAAATTCTGCGAGTTATGGCCACCCCTAGTTTAGGAAAGTGAGCACAATCACTTTAGCATTGGTTAGCAGTAGTAAAGTCTACAGAGTCCTAAGGCCAACAAAATAAATGTATCAAAAATGGGAGGGGTGAAGACAAACATTTTGGAGGTTACCCAGCAGAGAGGTCCAAGTCTAACAGTGGCTAACAAAGCATGCAAACCTATTTGTCACAATGCATACATGTATATGCATCACAGTGCACACGTTTGCATCAGCTGTCATTTTGCAATAGATTTTATGTGATAGAAAATTCAATATAAGATGTCATCCTGCATGTTTTTGCATGCATTTACCTATGAAAAAAATTGAAAAAAGCAAATAGCTTGCCGTTTCAGAGCGAAGAACTATTAACTATGCAATTTAATTTAACTGCTCCAGCCGGTGTCTCTTTGGGTGCTCTGTCCCTTCTGTGGAGCACTTACTACTTGCACCTTTGGGCCATGCGGGCACTCATTTTGGGCCATATAGCCCCAAATATGCCACATGTCCAGGCTCTGCCTGGAAAGGAACATGGGAAAGCAACATGGACTGAAATATCATAATTAAATCAAACGTTCAAATTATAATTCTCTGTTTTCCACATTATGCCAATGCAAAACTCTTCAGAATTGGCACCAGATGTGGCATCACCAATCGTGGGGTTATTTTATATTTAGCACTCAAATAAGCTTTATTTTCACAGCAAGAGCCGTAAAAGCACAGCACATACACACAATAAAAGAACCAATGTTTCATCTGCATAACAACAGATTAAAAATACAATAATAAAATACATTGCACTGTGATCAGATCCCAAAACATGAGATCTGCACACAGAGGACTGAACACCATACACAGATAGCTAAAAAATGTCAGTTAAAAGTTATAAATTTGTGCAAATGTTTTTTTTTCGAAGTGGAAACCAAATACAGTACTGGAAAAAGATCAAGAGCATCAAGAGCTTTACAAGATAAATTAGGGGATCAATTACATAATTTCACAACTTAATCCTTGTTTAATCACCTGAACCACAAAGCCTTTCAAGTCACTACACTCTGTCCCTTCTGGGACTTTTAGAATCCTCAGATTGTTCCTTCTCTGGTGATTCTCCAAAGTGTTCAGCTTGCTCCTAACACTCTCCACTCCAGCTTTCAAGCTTTGGATAACCTCCTTATTTTTCTTCAGAGATAACTTCAAGCCACCTACTTCCTCTTCGAGTACAACCATCCTACCTGCCAAGTCATCAATTTTTTCCCCCAGATTCTTGCATAGGCCTCTAATCTCTCATTGATTGACACTTGATTTTTCAAATCCCTCCTTAATTTCCAGCACCAAGTTTTTCAGCATTTTTTCAATAGATTGATTTAGAGGGCTATCTGCCTCCGTTTGATGCTGGTTTTCCTTGGTTCCAGCTGAGACCGGAGGCTCACCCGACAGGGACACTTGCTCTTGCTCTTGAGTTCCCCCCAGATCTGCTAGTTCCTCCTCTGTTAATTCCAGAGAGATATTGTCCGGAGCCCAGCTCGTCTCTGACACGGAAGGACTTTCCTCATCCATCTCCATCCTTTCCTTATCAGCCAGAGGTAAAAATCTATTTGAAGTAGATCCAATCAGGGTGTTACCCAGATGCCTAGGATTCTCATCGCCTATAAAGGTCCCCACTTCCATGCCAGCAACACTTTGCCCTGCTTGGTCTAGGAGGCCCTGCTCATCCACTTGATTACTAGGTAGCACGCTGAAATATGTTCTTGGTGAGGGAGTGACTTTTGGCCTATTCAAGCTAATAGGGTGTGCTCTCACACATTTTGACCAAAAGGCATTTCGCCCTTGTCACTATTCTTATCACTAATGCCTTTTGGGACCTCACATGTTTTGCCCAGTGTCTCTTTTACAGGGGGGTCACACCGTTTCTCCTCAACCCCATAAACTTTCTTAACACTCCTCAAAGAGTACATAGGTTTCCTTCCAAACCTCCCCCTTGCCACTACCTCCCCTTTTAATTTTATAGGTGCCAGCCTCCCTGTGGGCCTTGCTGTACTCTGCTCCCCAATAGATTCAGTGTGCCCTAAACACAGCTCCCCAAGACACTCAAGGGGTTGTATAGTACCTTGACCATCCAGCAGAGAGCTTCCAGTCTCTCCAGCCTTCCTCAATCTCACACACGCACTAGAGCTGCTTGTGCTGGCTCTGCGACTTTTCCTCTCCTAACGTCTGTGGCTGTTCTCCCCAGAGCTCTGCTCGCCCTGGACCTCCATGGCTCCAAGCCCCCTCCACCATGGCTCCTTTACTGGCACCTCCTCGAGTTAAGGCTCCCTCCTGCAGTAACGTCGCTGTCCGGCTCGCTCTCCCTTCTTTCCCTCCCTAGCTCACGTCCATGGCCTGCTAACTAACAACCGTCATGTTCTCCCCTCATTACGCTACAATTATCCCTACAGTTAGAGGAGGCAGAAGTTGACATTATAAAGGATATACAAAGAGTGCACCGAGACCCCTGTAAATAATCACCAAATAGAGAGACTTTGAGGAAAATTCTGGTCTGTTGCCATACATACTCAATTAAAGAAAATATATTGATAACAGCGTTGAAAAAGAAAGTAATCATGGCAGAGGGAGTTTCATTTGAATTCATGTCAGATCTTTCAAGAACATTTTTAAACAGGCAGTGGAAGCTTGGCAAGGGAATTGATGCCCTTAGGAGATTAGGAACTACTGCCCAGTTAAAATTCCCAGCCTTATTGAGAATGATGTCGAACAACAAAATGTATAACTTTAAAGAGGCAAGAGAGGTCAGTGACCTGATAAAAACGTTGGAGGAAACCAGTTAAACTAGGGGTTTTTGTTGCCCACTTTATTCGGCCTTCCCTTCCACACTTGCTCAGTTGATGTTTTTTGTTTGTATGTAGACAGTTTTAAAGTCCCAGCAGAGCCCCCCACCGAGGCATTATGCCTAGAAGAAGTAGTTTGGGGGTTCTCCCAAAAGGGTTTGGGGGGGGAAGTGAGAGGTAGGGAGGGGAGGGAGGAGAACGGGGTACATGGTGGGGAGCATGTGGGAAAAAAAGAAAAAAAATGTCCTCAGAGTGATGATAGTTAGGGAAGCATAAGAGGGATACCTGCTCTTACACTAATAGGGGGGAATGATGGGGTAAAAGGAATTGAGGCTGCTAACTTGGAATGTGTATGTCTTACGGGTGGTAAATAGACAAAGAAAGTTGTTGCAATACTTGAAAGATGTTAGAGCAGATGTAGTAGTGTTGCAAGAGACCCACCTCTCTAGACAGGAGAGTTTTGAGCTGTTCAAGACATGTAGATGGGTGCAACAGATAATATGCTCAGGCAAGACAGGAGGAAGTGAAGGGGTTGTGGTTCTTATCAAAAGTCACCCTAATATCTCCCTTCAGGAGGGACCGGTAGACAGGACTGGAAGATGAGTCATAGGGAGACTGGTTGCATTCAATAGGTCATTTATGGTGGTGAGCTACTATGGGCCTAATAGGGATGATTTTGACGCTTAGTACAATTATTTCAGCATTTATTGCTCATGCCAGATCCTATTATTTGGATGGGGGATTTTCATGTAGTGTTAAATTATGATTAAGATAGGTCATCAGGGAGTAGATCTAGAAATAATGGGGAAATGCGATGCCAGGTACTGTTTATAATGTCCCAGTTGGGAGTATGTGCTATTTGGAGAGAAAGGATGGGGATAACTTGGGGGTACACATTTAACAACAAAAAATACAGGCATCAATCCAGGATCAACTATAATCTAATAGACTTGGCATGAAGTGTGAAAGAGAAACCTCATATGAGAGCTCATTTATCCGATCACTCCACCATCTGGACGATTATTAGTCTAACAGGGTATAGGGATCGGGTTAGGTGGGTGCTCGATAGAACCTTGCTATTAGATGAGGAGGTGGTTGCAGAATTACAATCTGAGGTAAAGAATTTCTTCACCATGAACGTTGGCTCAACCTCCCTGCCTTTAAGGCATTTTTACGTGGAAGACTGATAAGAATGGCCTCATTTAAGAGGCGATTGTATAATGAAGGGATTGATAAGCTAGAAAAACAGATACAACAAAAAGAAGCAAAATTGATACAGTTTGGGCTTAAGGAAGAAGTGAATCAGTTGTATAGGGTAGATTGAAGGTCCCGATCTGAATGCTGTGATTGAGAACAGGATTAAGAAAAGATGTGAGGCAAATAGGCTGGCGCATTTTGAGTATGGTGAGAATTGTGGTAAACTTTGGCCTGGAAATTAAAAGCTAATAAAGAAAGTAACAGGGTGGTTGAGCTATGAGATCTGGTTTCAGGAAGTTTGAATAGAGGTGATGAGGAGGTAGGAGAAGTGTTCTGAGTCTTTTTTTCAAAACAATATGCAGAAGACCTAGAGGTACCCCTAGGAGCGGTTAAGGCTTGGCTAGAAGAGTTAGGCCTCGACTCCTTGAGTGAGGAAGGTTGCAGATGCCTTAAAAAGCAAGTTGGGTTGGAGGAATGGGATCGGGTTTTAAAATCTTGAAAGGCCGGGAAGGCTCCAGGCCCGGGCTGTCTCCCATTGGAAGTATATAAGGCCCTGGGAAGTAGTGTAAATAATTTATTTGTGGGGTTGTGCAATGACATCCTAGAAGGCAGGAGCATGATGCCTCCACCCTGGAAGGAAGCAAGTATTACAGTGATTTTGAAGCCAAGGAAAGACCCGAGAACCTGTGACTCGTACAGACCAATTTCCTTATTAAATAGTGACTACAACATTTTTGCAAAGATTATGGCAGATAGAATAAGTGGGATTCTAGGTAAGCTTATTCATATGGATCAAAAGAGCTTTATGAAGGGCAGACTGATGGAGGAGCTTATGCACATTTTGATTGGCTCTATCGATTTGGCCACTACGTGCCAGGGCCCAATGGTGGTAGTAATGGTAGACACAACTAAAGTATTTGATAGGTTTAATTGAGTTTATTTAAAAGCAGTCTGCGAGTTTCTTAAATTGAGCAGAAATCTTAACATGGTGCTGCAGAAGCTTTACCAAGATCCTGTTGCAAGATTCTTGCTTAATGGTGTGTTAACTCACCCTTTTAAAATTCAAAGTGTAACTAGACAAGGATGTCCATTGTCCCCATTACTTTTTAATATTTATATAGAGCCCCTGGCGTGTAAGCTTAGGAAAGACCAGAGGATACTCCCTTTTCAGTGTGGGAATTAGAGTAAAAAGATTTATGGTTATAGTATGTGGGCGGATGGGATTCCTGTTAAGAAAGAGGTGAAATATTTAGGGATCACAATAACCCAAGATAGAAGCAGAATTGCTGAAATTAATTTCACGAAGGTTTTGAGAGAGTCCACCCAGTTAATGAAGAAATGGGTTAGTCTCCCTCTTACTATGATAAGACGGATTAACTTAGTCAAGATGGTGATCCTGCCAAAGTTTTTATTCATACTTAATGCAATTCCTTTGTGCTTTGGAAAAGAATAGTTGAGCAAACTTCAAGGAGAAATTAGCAGCTTCCTTTGGGCCTCAAATGGGGTTTGCATTACGTGGAAAAAGTTGAGAAGAAAGCGAGAGAAAGGTGTGCTGGCTTTACCAGACATATAGTATTATGCGGGGGCCTTCGTTCTGAAGAATTCAAGGGAGTTAATGAAGGAGCCTTGGGAATCCGAGAAAGGACAAATCTTTAAAGCTATGAAGAAAATAAACAATGTATCCCAGGAAGGCTTTTTATATAATTTTGGTATTCCTAAATTTTTCAAAAAATCAATTTTAATATGCGTTAGGACTCTGTAAAAATCTGGTGGAGTGTGAGCAAAGCCACTAAGTTACCATACTACATCAAGTATGCACCAATGTGGAATTCTCCAGCCTCCCCTGAATGGACGAGGGATAAGTTGGCTCTTCCGTTGAGGGAGGTGGATGGGAGTTTGGTTACTTATCAGTTCCCAGTGGGGAAGTGGGGGGCAATCTTTCAAGCTTTAAATACCTTCAAATAACCAACTGGCTGCAACATGTGAAGGAGAAGGTAGGGGTCTTGAAAGATCTGGAGGAATTTCTACACCTAAGTCCCCCCTCGTCCCCCAGAAAGGAGGTCACACAATTGTACTGGCTGTTCGTAGCAGTTGTATCTGACACTCTTCTATATGACACAGTTCGGCCTGCGTCTTTAAGAAGAAATCATCTGTTTTCAATCCATGGGGCCTATTGGACTCTGGCTAAGTTAATCAAGATGGGGCATGGAACAGCTCAATGGCATAGAAGTGCGGGATGCCTGAAGCAGATGACCTGCACATGTTTTCGAGTTGCTCCCAGATTACCAATTCCAGAGACAGGCTAGAATATCATATGTTAGCATCTTGTGTTTGTTTGAAGGCGTGTGGAAGCTTGGAGCCTGTCTCCAATGATTAGGGATCATTCCTCTATTCTATTACATGTGTATTTTAGATTACAAGTAGAAGGAATAATAGAAAGGGTTATAGAACACTTCAGATAGATTCATTCAGTGTGAGGGAAATGGAAAAGTATATGGGGTTCCCTGGGAGATAAATGAAAGATCTGCACTCCATAGGGATAAATTAGGGTGCTTTCAATGCAGGTTTACGTGCACTGGCAGTAAAATCTACAATAGAAAAAGGCTAGTGGGAGAGCTAAAGTGGATCATAGCACAATGTTTAGTTAAGAACGGTTTAGGAAAAAAATATCAAAATTCAGTGTGACCATGGACTTTGAAACCGTTAATCTTGGAGGTGATTCAGTAGTACAGAAATACTTTGAGGAAAGCATCATGTTTGTACAAGTTCTAGCCTAGCAGGTGAAGCCAGACAAATGATTACGTAACCAAGCTTGCTCATACTAAAAGGGGTAACAGTAGGACTCAGGTAGAAGTGTTTAAAAAAACGCCTTGCACAGTTTTAAGGTTCTAACACGAGATGGCTATCCCAGCACGATGGGAGCTGAAAAGATTATTTGTAAAACCATTTACTCTCAGTCATTACGTCCGTGTGAGAGAAACTAATGGTGGAAATGTCACAGCAAGACGTTAATGAGGCGATCCAAGCTTTACCAAATGGATAGGCGGCAGGCCTTAACATGTCCCTGAATGAGTTGGGCAACAATATCATTTCCAACGTTTGGCAATAGTGTAATAAATAAGACATGTTCATTTCCCTCCATTTCATATGGTAACATGTTTTGTATCCAGGATAAAAGTACCAATACATTCACTTCATATAGATCTACAGGTCTGCTTGTAGCATTGGTATTTATTATTATTTGTATTCATGTATTGTTTGCATTTGCCTGTGCTTATTGCCTCTTTTCTCTTTTACCTTTTGTTAGTATTTAACTCTGTTAGTTCCATTCCGTTCCTTTAATAGAACTCCTATGTTAAGGTTCTGTATTCTGTTGTGGGGCAGTTGGAGGCTGACTTTCATCCGTTTCAGGTCGCTTCTCTGCCTGCCGTGGATCCCTGATTAAACCTTACACTAAACACGCTTCGTTGGTGAAGGATTTGTCTTTCGTTACCCTACATATTTTGGTACCAGGAGTGGGGTAATCCCATGCAAAGTAATTCCAAGGATCAAGTTTTTGTTTCCCGTCATCAGTAAGGATTGGATGTTCCTGATTTATCCTCGTTGGTTGGTCCAGCTGTAGAATCTCTACATACACGCTGCCATAGAATTGTTAAACTTCCGTCGAAATACAGTGATTATTGCTTATATTAGTATATGTATTAGTATATTTATTATTATTTGTATTCATGTATTGTTGCACTTGCCTCTGTTTAGGTATTATTTGTATGTACCTTTGTTTAGCTGCTGTTTCCTTCCATTGTTAATATGTTTTTCTTTTGCATTGTGAAGGAGGAAGATGATGTAGCATTGGTATTTATTATTATTTGTATTCATGTATTGTTTGCATTTGCCTGTGCTTATTGCCTCTTTTCTCTTTTACCTTTTGTTAGTATTTAACTCTGTTAGTTCCATTCCGTTCCTTTAATAGAACTCCTATGTTAAGGTTCTGTATTCTGTTGTGGGGCAGATGGAGGCTGACTTTCATCCGTTTCAGTCGCTTCTCTGCCTGCCGTGGATCCCTGATTAAACCTTACACTAAACACGATTCGTTGGTGAAGGATTTGTCTTTCGTTACCCTACACTGCTACATTCTGACCACAAATTATGAAAAAAATCGAATTGAACCAGATGTCAAACTTGGCTAGCCCCCTTATAATAATGAAGAACACAAACGTTTTATACAGAGGTGACTTTTAGCTACTAAGAATCTCTACATATCAGAAGCTACAGGTTATGCAGTGAACAAAACGTTCCCTGAAAGTTCAATAACTGCATGCAGAAAAGTTATTTAAATTGGTGAAATTACACGTCCTGTGAGGTACACTTCAGTTAATTGGGGTTCCCCCTAACTTATCCGGGTTGCTTTGGTCCTCTGTGAGATGCTAGATTGATGTTGTTTTATATCGGAGAGTATGTGGAAAAATTGCTATTGGAAGCCACAAAAGCATAATACAACCCCATTATTTATTTTTCATATTGGCCCACTGACTAGTAAGAGAGAAGGGTACCCTTTCTAGAACAGTAGCCCACATCTAGCTACTGGTTCAAAAATTAATCTTTACTTTGACAACGTTGCCCATTACTGTTTGAAATTACAGCAAATGTGTCAAGCGTGTCTACATACAGAATAAACAACTGAAAGGCCACTGTGATTCTTCTGAACTCTAGATAGAAAGACCTTTCTGAATGCGTACTTAAGAGGAACCCCAACAAACCTGGAAGATACCTGGATGTGATGCTTAATAAGCAAATGAGAGATTTATACACCCACAGTCAAAACATTAAAGATGGATATGAAGTGGAAATTAAGGCTCTCTTCAATTTGAAAGGTGATATTGTATCTCTAAGTCTTATCTTTGGATAAATTACTGTCTTGCTTAGGATCACTTTTAATTATGGCAAATCAACTTTAGAATACTTCTGAAGTAACTTGGTATGCACGTTATGTATCTATAGGTTTGACACTCTGAGCTAATTACTAAATATAACTGAAAAAATCTTAAAATGCTTCAAATTATGAATTTCAATGGAAGCATTATTGTATTAAGGCAATGTGTAGCAATAAGATAAAATATACTCTTCGTTCTTCTCCCTCATAGGAAGGATAATAATAGTATAACAACAAATAATTCAAGGAAAATCATGAACTGTATTAATCAATTGAAAGAGTACATTTCCGTGACAATATTAAAAAGAACCACCTTTATTCACTGCTCTATTTAGATTCTGGGAAATTGCTGAGATTACATCAACTGACCCTCAGCTGGCTTTGCCATCACAAAAGACTAGCCTATTAGCCCACCCACTACTAGGATGCCAGATCACAGTGACATTCTCCCCATCCCATTTATCCACCCCTACCATCACTTGTTTTTACTACCCAGGACTGCTGTTCAAGGCATGACAGCCCTAGGCAAAGAAGATTCACAATGACCCATACTCACAGGCACAAAATTACCTGCCACTGAGGACCATTTATTTGAATAAATAACTCCAATGTTGGGAGTTTGTTTTCAAATAACGCTAAAACTTTGCTGGTTGAGTAAATGAAATATCTCCATGGAGACACTGTTGGACTTGCCTCCGAGGAAGGGTATGCACACTTAACAATGTATCCCTTTAAATAGAGGTAGGTAGCTAGTGAGCTTGTGGCTTTAATGAAAGGTAAACCTTGAGCAGTTAGCAACTTACCGTCATCAAAGGCGCAGGTTCACGAAGATACACTTTTCTTTAAAACGTTTGGCTCCTTGTTCCAAACGTGCATAATTTGCACTCTTTTTTTGTGTAACTAATAAAATTAGGTGAAAATACACATTTTTAATCAATCTAAACAAAGCACTGTGAAGAACAGATGCCCACATTCTCTTGCTTGCAAGTATTTGTGGTAAACTGTTATGCAGCAAACTATGCAAAGTGGCGTAATGGCATGAATTTTGGAAGTTGGCATAACGAGCATTACTCGAAATTCCCAAATTATATGATTTGTGCTGGCATATTTTAAACAAAATTTCACTCAGGCCTAGTCTGAAACACCAGATGCCTAAAAATTAGATCATCTCACTTTTTGAAACTCAAAAATCATGTATTGTCCACGGATTCCTGGATTCTAGAGGAAACTTCTAGGGTCCAGTTTCTCTCCACTGAAAATTTGCACAACATTCGGTAGGTCCATACCTAGTTCTCTAACACAGATGAGCTCTTCCTCAGCGTCTTGTGCCCTAGAAACAGTAAGTGCAAGCAGCTAGCCAACTATCCAGTTATTAGTGGCCTTCCTTGTGCTAATCACTACAGTAGTAGTTTGCCTTTTTAGCCATATATAGTAAAGTTAGATTTTGTTTTTGTCCTAAAGTTTTTAATTTTTTTACGTTTTTTATATTTCTGTGCTAATATTTTTTTTATATAGAATGTTTTAAAATAAAACAGTTTTGTCCCTTTGAGAAACACAGCACCAATGTTTATAACATCCAGTGCCAGGAATTGCCAAAAGTACACATTCAAGAGAAGGGAATGTCAACATTCCAATTGTTGAAATGTTTGCCTATAATACTATATATAATATATGTCTCAGTTATCAGCATGATTATATCCAAGCCATGTAGCTAATGCCAATTGTTTTGTTTTATTGATAGAAAGGTTATAAATGACCAAATTCACACCCATAAAACGCTTGTAATTTGGGGTAAAGTCAAAAATCATGACCTGCAAGGTATGGCCTATAATTTATTACTATAATTTATTACTCTTTTGCACAATGCTGAAAAGTGTAAGTCAGGCCAACACAGCTGTCAGGGTAGGGGACATGGATGAAATAGAGTAAAATGCGTGAAATTATTAACATTAGCTCCCACGAAAAACAAGAAAATGCAATGGGAAAAAGTAAAAATGTTTTAGACGGGTATGTCAATGTTTTTTTTTGTTTACCAAAATATGACTGTTGTTCTGCCTGCCTTCATCTACATTTCCTTGACCTATCAAAGGGATGTTGGTAGGCACCAGCTTGGGTACACATTTACCACAGCAAGATATAGTAGTGTTCTAGCCGCTGAATTTAGCTCACCGCTATTTTCAGTAGCGCTATCTCCGTGCAAGAGCACCAAATTTACCATAGTTTTCTTGACTGAAATACTTTGCATAGGACTCCGAAGATCTCAGAATGAATCTTATCTGCACATCAGGTACACTTGCAGTGTGGATACTCGATTTGTGAGGAATGCTTGATGATACATATTACTACATTTTGTGGAGCCAAGTCTAGCATTCTGCACATTTTCCACTGAGATGGCTCTTGCCATGTCAGTAGTAGCAACCACTTGAGAAGCTGCAAACTAATTGCGCATTTCAACACCTCAAAAGAGGTTTCAGCCCACTTGCAAAAGAAATTTAGGGGCATATTTATACTCTGTTTGCGCCGGAATTGCGTCGTTTTTTTTTACGCAATTCCGACGCAAAACTAACTCCATATTTATACTTTGGCGTTAGACTCGTCTAGCGCCAAAGTCCATGGAGTTTGCGTAATTTTTTAGCGTGGACACCTACTTTGCGTTAATTATATGCAAGGTAGGCGTTCCCGTCTAAAAAATTGACTCCGCGGCATGTGCGCCGTATTTACACTCCCGGGCAAAATTCACGCCCGGGAGTGGGCGGGTCAAAAAATATTACGTTCGGCCGCTTTTGCGCCGTTTTTTAGCGCCTGTAAAAGGCAGCCGTTAAGGGACCTGTGGGCTCGGAAGGAGCCCAGAGGTGCCCTCCCATGTCCCTAGGGACACCCCCTGTCACCCTTGCCCACCCCAGGAGGACACCCAAGGCTGGAGGGACCCATCCCAGGGACATTAAGGTAAGTTCAGGTAAGTATAATTTTTTTTTTTTTTGTGGCATAGGGGGGCCTGATTTGTGCCCCCCTACATGCCACTATGCCCAATGACCATGCCCAGGGGACAGAAGTCCCCTGGGCATGGCCATTGGGCAAGGGGGCATGACTCCTGTCTTTGCTAAGACAGGAGTCATGTCAATGGGGGTTGGGAGTAAAAAAAAAAGGGCGCAAATCAGGTTGCGGCGCAAATTTTGTCTCAGCCTGACTTGCCCCATTTTTTGGCGCCCAAGCTCCATTTTCCCCTACGCCGGCGCAGCCTGGTGTACGTCATTTTTTTTAACGCACACCAGACAGCGCCGGCGGCTAACGCCGGCTAACGTCATTCAATAAATACGGCGCCCGCATGGCGCTTCAGAATGACGTTAGCCGGCGCTAATTTTTTTGACGCAAAAACTGCGTTAGCGCAGTTTTGCGTCAAAAAGTATAAATATGGCCCTTAGTCCGTAATGGACTCTTTCTTCTTCATGAATGTAAAGTGTAGGTTTGTTGATGGAGATGGGCGTCCAGTGGGACACTGTCTACTTCCAAACAAAGTTGTTGTTTTTTAAACACAGCCCCATTTATTTTACGGAAAATGGACTACAATAAAAATATGTATGTATAAAGTGCTTACAGATATGGTGGTCTGCTGACCCCAGCAGGCCACTATCCCTGTGAAAGCATTGTGCTACCTACCTGATGAATATTGAAGAAGCCATTTGCATTCTTATCACAATTAGTGACCCTTATTTTCAACTAGTATTTCGTACATCTGGACCTAAATGAGAAATGAAAAATCCCGTGGGGCTGGGTGAAGTCATGTATGTTGTTCTTGATAAATTTCATGAAATTCCAGGAAACCTTCATGAAATTACACTTTCCAGGTACCTCACATAATGTTTTAACACAAACATGCATCACAAGATACCAGTAGGAAACAATTTCAAATACAAAACTTCTCTCAGCAAGACATCCTTAGTCTGAAGTAGGTGTCTGAGCCATTAATGTTATTCTCTGGTCTGGAGTCAGGGTTTTACATAGGACTCTCTTTTCAAAGTCATGCTGGTAATCAATTCAATTCAATTCTCTTTATTCGGTAAAAATTTAGACCATTAGAGTACAATCAACCATACATCAGTACATAAAAAAAAGAAAAACGAGAAAGAAATAATAAAAAAGCTCTTAATAAATACTAAAAACAGGAACAACCTTTGGTTTCTTCATAGTCTAAGAGAAATAAATAACAGGAAACCTCCTTCCCTATGTAAAAAATGATTGTCAGCACATTTCAGCAAGCTCCTGCTAGAAGATATTGGATTCCCATTCACAGCTATTTGAAATGAGATGTGCTTTTAACCATTAATACATGTATAAATACATAAAACCAAGACTTCAGTATAAAAATAATTTCAAGACTACTAAAATAAGGTTCACTATACCATTAGCCTAAAAAGGAAAAACACACTTTGTAGCCAAAACTACTCTTATTAAAATAATTCAGATACTAACAGTCTAAAGTGCAATGTACTATCATACGGTAAATAGATTTATGAATTGATGTGACATCTCAGCCGTAAGTCATTAAAACTGTTTTGATCGTAACAATCTAAAGTGCAGTGTGCTATAATACAGTAAATAGATTGACAGATAAGTGTTTTATCTCAGCCATTGACCATGAAAACTAAAAATAGTCAAAACAAATGCTGTTGTTATCATAATAATGTCACTATAAGTTATAGTAAGATTTAATGAGAAAATGTAATCTCCAAAACCATTAAATAGAAACAGGAAAAAGGGGACAAACCATCGAAAAATCATAACCATCTGTTGTTCCACGCTATACCTGCTATAGAGCTCAACATTGGAAGTCAAACACTGAGAGTGGCTGAAGAGACCAAGCTGCTGTCAAAAATTTAGTGACCATGCTCACAACTAATGTAGACGAGTCATATTTACAAATTCTATAGGCGTTAGCTCGGTCATATAATAGCAAAGCTTTACACAATGCAATAATCCATTTTCCCCTAGGACTCTTATTTAGATGGCAAAAAAACAGGACATGTTCAATTGATTCCTCAAATGTATTACATTTTGAGCATTTATTTGCCTCTGAACTGTTCTTCGACCATCGAGCAGTAAAGCTGTTGACTGGTAAAGTTCCATATCTAAACTGGAGGAATAGAGCACGGGCATAAGCTGGTATTGGAAGGTCAAGAAATTGCACAGGCGATGGTTCTTGTTTTACAAGCAGGAACTCAGAAGTTTATCGACCCACCCCGTTACTATGAAGGATCTCCGCATTGGCCCTCTCCCAGTATCTCTGTTTAACTAATGAAATTAGTGGGGATCGACTCAGGTTTCTCCAAGAAATGGGGGAAGGCCAATTCGTCCAAGGCCAATTTCATCTCCCTCAGCCAGCTGACATTCTTCCAGCTATTCTGGGTCTTTATGAGATCTTTTATTGCCTCTCGAAAATATTCCAGTTCTTCAATTTTCCATATGCGGATCCAATATAAGACAGGTCTCGGACCTGCTACATCTTTAATGCTATTTGTTCCGAGATCAAGTCTGAGAGGGATCATCGGTGTACCTTTCCCCAACCTGGTTATATACCTGAGAAAATAGTTCTCTTTAATTTGGAGAACATCCAACTGCCTTTGAGAAATCCATGGCTCTGCCCCATACAGTGCAGCACCTCAGATTTGAACTTTTTATATTTCAAGGATAGGATTCAAGGGCGGTCTGGCTACAGTCCTAGCTTTACATCCTAGGGCCCCCCTCTTTGGCATATTATATGAGCTTCTTTTCTGATAGCTGCGACCCAACTGCCCGAATCCATTAATCTGATCCCCAAGTAATCATACTCAGTGACCCTTTCCAAAGGAATGGAATTCATTATAATGGTTGCTTTAGCTTTTGTTCGCCTGGAGCTACATATCATAAGCTTGGTTTTATTAGCGTTAACTTCCAAACTGAAATCTTTGCAGAACAAACAGAATTGGTTAGCAAGGTTTTGCAATCCCATAGGAGTTTTGGCTAGTAGGATGGTGTCATCCGCATAGAGCAGTCCTGGAATTTTCTTGCCTGCCAACTTGGGTAAATCATTATTACAGTTGGTTAAATATTTAATACAATTGTTTATATATAAAAAGAAGAGGGTGGGTGCTAAGACGCAGCCCTGCCTAACTCTTCTTAGATTGCAACTGGGTCAGATGATTCACCATCCTTACCGCTCCTGATTTGACCAAAGGTACTGTCATGAAGTCGAACTATAAGGTTTAGAAGACCTTTAGGGACACCCATATTAGATAGTGTCAGCCAAAGTTTGTTCCTAGGTACCAGGTCAAAAGCCGCTCTGAGATCAACAAAAGCCACATATAGATTTCCACCTCCAACATCCACGTCATACTGGTACTTAATAATCCACTGAATGGGTTTTTCAACTTTAAATGTAGGTTCTGTGAAACGTGCATCAATGCTCATTTAATCATAATCAATGTTTATTTAATATTTAGGGTAAGAATTTATGTTTTACTGCAAAAAGCCCGGTTCTCTTGCTACTAGACCATATGCTGTAGCTAGTGTCCACCTAATCCAGTGTAATCCCCCAATAACTCTATGTTAAAATGTTTAAAATGAAAGCTCTAATACCAGTCTATTAAAATGAGCTCAGATGTTGTGCAGCTGGAGGTGAGGAGCTCTGTGCAGACGTTTCTTAAACAGGTCCTCACACAAGCAGACACACATGCAGGTCTAGAGAGGACATCTTTTATTTTATTGTCTCAGTCATCTGCAAATATGTATCAGCCTGGCAGGTGGTGACTAAAATTAATATGATTCCGTTGGTGACCAAGCAAGACAGCAGCATCCCGTTTTGGGTATAGTGCAACATGGGTAATATATTTTCTGACCACAGCTTAAATTGTGTTTTATAGTATATCTGGATTGGCTTATAGTATTAAGGTCACAGTTGCAGCCTTGTATATACATTTTTGGGTGCAAAATCCAAATAGGTGGTTTGTTTGGACACATCTTGATTCTGTCCTATAGTTTATGATTTGGAAGATTGTTGTGAGCACGCAGGTATAAGAGATGTGTGCTTTGAGCTGATTGGCTGAGAGATTTAGTTGCTCCCCTGCCGAGTGAGCAGATCAAAACCCTGACCACCATAGGATTAGTCCAGAGGGATTATTCTTCCAAGATGGACTGAGGGGGAGGGGTAGGAAATATTACAATTGTTTGCCTCAACTGTTGCCAATTAGCTTGGATGATATTCAAACAAGGAAAAAAGTGACAGACAAAACATTGGCTTCAGTCGCTACAGGAGTTTTCAGTGTAATCTTGGGGCAAAGACACCAGGTGAGACTGTACAGCACTTGACTAAAAGAAAAACATATATTATTGTTAGACGTATCAGCCTTAGGGTGGTTTTCCTCCAAATTGTTGCCTTCAAACCTCCTATATTTGCTGCTATCATTTTGTGAGCATTGCCTCTCTGTGCACTTTACCACTGCTAACAAATACTAAGGTTCATATGCTTTCTCCAGTAAATAAGGTAGAATTTGCTTGTGCCTGATTTGCGCATTTAACTCAATTGTATGACCATAGTAAAGTGGTACCCTGTGTACCCAGGACCTGTGAATTACATGCTATTAATAGGCCTGCATAACTGATAGTGCCACCCTATTAAGTAGACCTGTAAAACATCTCTCATGCCTGCCATTGCAGCCTGTGTGCACAACTTTAAACTGCCATTTCGATCTGGCAAAATAAGTATTATGCCAGGTCCAAACCTTCCTTCTTAATACATATATGTCACCCCTTGGGTAGGATCTGAACAACTCAGAGAACAGGTGTGCATTGTACTTAATGATATGGGCATGTACCTTTAGGTATTGTATGACCTAACAGTGAAAAACTCTTAAATGTGTTTATCACTACTATTGCAAGTCCCACCTCTCCCATAGGGAGAACACTGATTACATTTTAAAAGCGCTAACGTTCAATAAGTAGCAGGTAGACAGGTCTAGTTTTATGACTAAAGAATTGTAATTAAAATCCCTCTGTAATGGCGAAGTTGTGTTTTAAGTCACAATTCTGAAAATGCCCCTTTTTGAAAGTTGCAGGTTTCCTGTCATGATCATCTGTTGCCTGCAGCCTGTCCCTTGGTCACATGACTTGGTGTACCTGACAGTTGCTCCTTGTATACTGCAACCAGCGAGTGAAAGACAAAGAAAATAGGTGTTGGCAGGAAGGGCCACTTTGTTTTAACGTGGGGGCATAGGTGTCACCTACCATACTTGCACATCACAAAGGCCCTGTCTGAACACATTCACAAATGGCTTGTCACTATTCTTGTGTGTTCCCAGACAAGCTGGAGGCCTAGACAGGGAGGAAAGGGATGCCTGAAACCTCGGCGGTGGAAACCTCCAGAACCTTTAACTACTTCAAAGTTGTCACCAGGTATAAATAATAAACAGGGAGGAGAAGTGAGACTTGGACCAAGTAGGCAAAGAGGAATCATGTTATTCTTGATTAATGTGTGCCTACACGGGCATGTCTCTCCCTTTTTCCCTGAGGCTAGTGGCTATTAGGAAGAGGGAATCCAAGAGGGGAACTTGATCAACAGTAATGGCACTATTATCCTTTGTTTATGCCAGATATGTGTTGTGCTGACAAAGTGAGTTATGTTTAACTGACAAATATTTCGGGGCATATTTATACTCCGTTTGCGCCGAATTAGCGTCGTTTTTTTCGACGCAAATTCGGCGCAAAACTAATGCCATATTTATACTTTGGCGCTAGACGCGTCTAGCGCCAAAGTATGAGTAAAGAGCGTCATTTTTTAGCGTGAACGCCTTCCTTGTGTTAATGAGATGCAAGGTAGGCGTTCCCGTCCAAAAAAATGACTGCGACGCAAATGCGTCGTATTTATACTCCCGGGCAAAAATCACGCCCGGGAGTTGGCGGGGCAGAAAACCCCGCATTTGCGCCACTTTTTAACGCCTGGGTCAGGGCAGGCGTTAAGGGACCTGTGGGCTCAAAATGAGCCCACAGCTGCCCTCCCATGCCCCCAGGGACCCCCCCTGCCACCCTTGCCCACCCCAGGAGGACACCCAAGGATGGAGGGACCCACCCCAGGGACATTCAGGTAAGTTCAGGTAAGTATAAATATTTTTTTTTTATATTTTTTTGTGGCATAGGGGGGCCTGATTTGTGCCCCCCTACATGCCTCAATGCCCAATGACCATGCCCAGGGGACATAAGTCCCCTGGGCATGGCCATTGGGCAAGGGGGCATGACTCCTGTCTTTATTAAGACAGGAGTCATGTAAATGGCGTCTGGGCGTCGTTAAAAATGGCGCAAATCGGGTGGAGGCGATTTTTTGCGTCAACCTGACTTGCACCATTTTTAAGACGCCCTAGCTCCATTTTTCCCTACACCGGCGCTGCCTGGTGTACGTGGTTTTTTTCCACGCACACCAGGCAGCGCCGGTCTGCTTGCGCCGGCTAACGCCATTCAATAAATACGGCGCCCGCATGGCGCTTCAGAATGGCGTTAGCCGGCGCAAAATTTTTTGACGCTAAACTGCGTTAGCGCAGTTTAGCGTCAAAAAGTATAAATACGGGCCTTCATTCCTAAGCACAGTTATTAAGCCCTGATGAAATTCCTGGACCCGATCACCACCTTGACATAGGGCTGAAACATGTTGATGTTTAAAATTAAGATGTAGCACCATTACCTTCATAGACACCCCCTGTTTCAGGTTTTAAATATACTGGGAACACCATGAATAAAAGGAATACATTGGTGTTCTGAAGCATTTTTAACCTAATATCCGGGCAGGATAAATTATCCAAAGTGCTCCCTGGAATATGACTGAGCCAGTCCTGTTTTTTGGGAACAATGATGAGACCTAATGATGAAGCATGACACCAATAGGGTGTGTGTGGAGGTACATAACAAAACAACGTGATGTCCTGGATATGGGTATAAATTTACTCTAGATTGTGATCTGGCATGATTCACAGGAGAATCAGTTAAACATATAGGATACCTTTTTGTGGAGATAAATAATGAATCCTCAGACCCAGTTCTGTAGTACACATCTGGACCTGTGGAAGACTCAGAAGAAGGACTGCTAGGCTGCTTTGCTGCAAGAAGGACTGCCACTCTGCCGTCCTGCTATGCTTCTGTGCTGCCCTACTGCCCTCCTGCCTGAATGAGAAGGAATGGACTTGCATCCTGAATGCATGACCACTAGAGTGACTTTAAGGGCTAATTGGCTGGCCTCCCGATCAGGGCCTCAGGGACACAACAGGCTACAACAGCCTTGAACCTAGCACCTGGACTCTGCAAGCTGTGAGTCCTGCCCTCCCAAGTGGTGCCACCCCAGTCCTGGACTCTTGGAAGTGGGCCTTAGTATGCTCTTCACCCCTAAGAAATCCATGTAGGAACAGCTGTGTGAAGCCTCGGAACTGCTGCTGCATGACACATCCTCAATGCAGATCTTCACACTGCAAGGCCCTCATTGATGGCATCCTCAACAACAACACACAGGACTCTGCATCGCAAGCCCCACAGCCTGTTCGTAACCAGTGGTGTGCAATGCATATTTGAAAGCACAACCTCACATTATAAGCCCTTCTTTGATGACTTCCTCAACAAAGATGCAGGACCTGACATTCAGGCTTCTCAGCTTCTTGAAACCGATGCTGCACATTGCACCTCCACACCAGAACTTCTCACCGACTCAGCTGCACGATGCATCCTAGACGTGGGACCTTGCAACACTGCGCAACCATAATTTAAGGTCCTATTGTTAAGCAGGCCCAACTTGGTCCATGTGTCCGGCTCACAGTCAGCCTGAACTTGTGGCTTTGGTATCCATCACGTTTGTGACAAGGGTAATCCCCTCTGCCAAACTCTAAATCAGGCACATTGTCTTGGTCTGGCACAACCAGTTAAGCACATGTCATATTGCCTGTTACACTGACTGGGCTTTTGTTGGTTTGGCTTTAAATTACATATTCAATTTTCCTCTGTTTTCTAAACTGGTGAGGGGCTTTTGTAGTGTTGTGTTTTACTTTATTACTCTTTGACTCACTATAAAATACTTTAGCCATTGCCTTTAAGTTAAGCCCAACTGCTCTATGCCAAGCTACCAGAGGGTTGAGCACAGATTGATTTGGGGTTTGGTAGTAACTTCACCTTGACAAGGATTGAGGTATGCTGCTTGAACAGGGTTTCACTCTCCCTCAACCAGTAACCCACTTTCTTGCAGCCATAATTGAGTAGAGAGCTGCAGCCATGAGGCCTTTGCGAAGTACATAATTAGAATAGGACAGACCATGGGTTAATACCTATGAGTAACAGTAAGGGTTGGAGGAATTAAGTTGCACCACAAGGTTGTATTAGAACCTCACTGTCCTCAGGAAATTCCATCTTCCTTTTCCAGTTATTTTGCACTGCCAAGAACCTAGGGTCCCTCACTTTACTACTGACTGCTTTGGACTCTCCCCAAGACTGGTTTAATCACACCCCTTGTTCTCTTTCACACCAATGACAGGGTGATTTTTAAAGTTTCATGGACTTCTGTGGATCCTTCCTATTGCAGATGTGCCTGATGATAAAATGGTATACTTTTGCTAGACATACATCCACCCTGCATGTGACTGATGGTCTGGGTAGCTGGTAAGTGCAGAGAAGAAGGATGAACTACTTAGGAATACCTTGGGGGGTGCTGGCATGAATTCTGGTTAATAGGCGACAATCAGGGTTACATCGGAGAGCAGTTCTAAGTCCTGAGAACAAATTTCACCCAAATAAGAAAGATCAACAGTGTCAGAGACTAGTAAAGACAGCAAAGAATTCTCCAGCATATGTCTAGTGATGAGGAGGTTCCAGAAAAATACTCCCAGTGGCTGGAGCACACCCACTCAAGCACAGCAATCATAGCCCCATATAAAACAGAGCAGCAGGGCCCACAATACTTAAACAAAGGCTATCAGCTAATGTGCAGCATTGTGAGGTCTGCCAAGGTCCCCCTGGAGCTGACTGCACATGCAACTACATGAAAGTCAAAGCTTAACCCAGGGATTCCTCATGGAGAGCTTTATTAGTTGGACCATAGTGATAGAGTTCTTATGTTAAAAATTGTCTGTTGATAAATGAGTAGGGCCTTCCTGAAGGCACTGAGCTTCTGCCCACAGGGAGTTTCTGAGCCTCCTCACCCTGGTCCTCCTTTCAAGATCCGTTTGTTTGGGTGGATCTCCTCAGAATCCCTGTACATGCCCCTTCAGATAAGGAGAGGACAGAAGTTCATGTGGTCACAAAGACCTCTACCTAATTGAAAAACAAGCATGTCTATTGCTTCATCAAAAAAGACAAGAAAGAAAGAGTGAAACTACTTTCTGCAAAGGAGCTCCTCATGTCCATTGCAGGTAAAATGTTTGTAATTTTCTCTGGGTGCTCCTTGACGGACAGGAAGCACCAACATTGTAGTGCATCGGTCCTGAATCTCACATCAAATAACTGAGAGCTCCTAATATTCTTAAGGGTCTCAGCAATGGGAATGGAGGGTCCACAAAGAAGCTGTGTTCTTGTTCGTTCATCCCCAGGGCTGAGCATTTGTGAAGTTCCGGTGGGGATTAATGCAGTATTTGGGTACCGATACTGGATACTTGACTTTGTCAGTTCAAAATCAGGAATTATTGCTAAATAATCTGGTGTAAAACAAAGTAAAGTTCATTTTAAAGGCTGTAGGCCTCATTCTGTGATTATAAAGGTGGAATGAAAGATGGTGTGTGTCTCACTTTTTGTGAATGACAAAGGGTATTTCTGCTTTTTAAAACCATGAGTTGTTTTTTATTAATACAATAGACGTTGTCAAAGGGTTTAACCCAGATATTGTAATTTTGATTAACCAAGCAATGCCAGTAGGCTTGAAATGTTAACACTGTGTATTTCTGAATGTTTTGATGTAGGTATATATATAGTGGGATTGTGATTTTAGGGTCTTCGGCCTACTAGTGTATAGCTGGGACAAGATAACTAAAAAACTAATGACTCTAGTTTACTTTTACAAGGTCAGTCTCTTATTCTGACCTTTCTTTAGAGTGTGTAATTGTTATCTCTGTTGTGAAGCTACTATATAAGGAGTTCAATTAGTGTTTCCATGGGCCGTTTTGCTAATATTTGCAAATATAAGTGAATAGCATTCACTTGTCCTTGTATTAAAGTACAATTACTTTTTAAAGAAAGATAACTACCTACATAATGATTTATTGATTGCTATTTTGCGATTACACAAGTTCTGAGTTTTCAGCACATAGTATCTCCTTCAGTCACATTGAAATGCTGTGCCTCACTGCTTTAATACTCATGTACTAAAAGGGGCCTTTGTATCTCAGTTTGAGGATACATTTTAAGGATGTCCCAGGAAACTAGGAATCCTTGTTGGCACATTTTCTAAATTACCTTGGCTCTTCCAAATTGGATTCTTTGTCATATTTGAGTTATTTTGCCTGATTAAATGCCACCAAAACTTTGGTGGGTACTTTTGATATCACCTAAGATGACTGGTTTAGTGGACATGTGGTATGCCCATGATCTAATAGTAAGCCTGCCATATGGGGCAGGAATGATCTTTGGGAGACCTCTATTTTCTGCAAGGACAATCACACTGAGATTTAAAATGGTAGCTGGCATAGCCCATCATCAAAGGGATTTCCTTTTCTTTAATCGGGCTGTGGAGTACTTGAGGCCTGCTGGTGAGCCTGTGGGCTAGAATTCAAATTAAACTTGGCAGACCAATATTCTCTGGGATCCTACAACACCTGAGTCAGCGAAGGGAAACCAACACAAACAATCATCATTGCTGCAAAAATGAAGATTAACTTGACATCATCAGTGACAGAGATGCAAGGATGAAGCAAGCGCCAGGGGCATGCTGGTCCACTGCCCATTGGGGGACAGAAGAAGCCAGATTGGGCTCCTATTTACCTTCGTGATTATTTGTACTTAATACACTGGCCTTTGTCTTTATTCAGTGCCCAATGGACAAAAGAATGGCCCATTCTGACCAAATAAGTAAAAGGCAGTAATTGTGTGTGGTGATTGAATGCTTTCTTTGGTGTGCACTGAAGGCCAATAATGAAAACATCACACTTACTGGGATCTGCATTATTGCTGCATATGCATTTAGGAGCTGGGTGGATATCTGTGTAAATAGTTCCAATAATAATGTGAAATACCAAATTTATCCTGATCTAGTGAGTGTTACTATCCTTGCACATAAGGCCTCCAATGTAATTCAGGCCACTTTGCCTCCACTCTGGTTGCAGGCCCTGCCCCGATAGCACTTCAAGCACATAAGTCTGCACCATGTGTGATTGCTGTGCTAAGCAGAAGGGGTCATTTAAACAATAGTTCTGCTTAAAACATTGTCATTTGTTGCACATATTAATTATGGTATCCTTACAGAACACTCACTGGCATATTAAAAGCTTTATAATACTGCTGAGGATAGACTGTCTGCAATTGAATTCAAGATTTGCTTTGTTACACACTCTGCTGAATGCCTGACTTCAATTCCAACTTGTACCTGAAGAACATGTCTACACGCTCCTTCAATCTGTCAATCGTTTGCCTGTCCTAACAGCAATGGGAAATGGTATATTATTGGTTAATAATGACCAATCATCCTGTGTATATAGTTTCACTCCATCACCACTTCTGCAATTTGAAATTGCCCAGTGAAAACCTAAATGTAAAAACTGATGTTCAGGTCCTCCTCCTGGATGCTTCTCACCCCAGAACTATCTGTGCCCCACCCTTCTCTTATCCTCCTTGCCTTAAAGAATAATCAGTGGTTCAAGTCCTGAATTTTGTCTGTTTCTTCCACACTGCCCAAGAGGGGCCTGCTTTATATAGTTGTCAATTAGTGACGTCCCTCCTCTACCTGATTCTTTCTTACTTATGTTAGAGTTAAACAGTTTATTTTGACAAAACCACTTGTAAATGCTTTCCCTAATGTGTAATTTTCCTATCCCCCTTGCCCTTTCTGTCAGCACCCCTGTCATTTTTTAGAATTGTCTTATTGTCTTATCAGCATCAGGTGTGGCAGGCTGTCAACTGACTTATTCAGCCTCTTAATCTCTGCTCCATACCTTACAGCCCCTGGACTGCAATCCCCAACTCCCACGCAGATTGTGCCATGTTTGTTTAACTCTTGTGCACCCAGTCCCAATACAAGCTCCCTAGGGACTGTAGATCCTACCTGCCTGATTCTCATCTTCTTTTTTGGCAATTTGTCCTGTACCTGCTCCTCCAGTAAAGGTGCATCAGGGCTTTCCACCACCAGTTCTGCTTCTCTCGGGAAGCTTGTCAGCTCCGGCCATCATCTTAGTGGTCTTGTTTTCCTTAGGTTCGTCCTCACATTGTCTACACAGTATACCTATCATTCCATTACATCTTCAGGCCACTAATTTTGTTATGGTCCTGGAAGAGTTCTGAACTTTTTATGGACATTCTGAAGGAAGACTTGGCCCAATTGAATAATAAAACTAAGAATTTGCTGCATGCCAACATGGGAGGGATTAGGATTTGGTTTGAGGCTGACAAAATGGTGAGAAAAATTTAATAGACTTGTAACACACATAAAATTGTGTATCGGCAGCTGACCCTTGTTGGAAAAACATCTGAACACATTTACAGTGGAAAATATACTCCTTGCAAATGTAATGCAGTTGAGTTTGGGTTATTTTATAGTCCCCAATGTCCTTAACTCCTGAACGAATCCATCCATATCACCTTACCATTATTCACTGACCATTTTTTCTTCCGTTGCCCCTATCTAACAGACCTTTCCTTTTATCTTCTGTTGATTCAAACAATTAACTGTTTTCTGATGTGTCTGTTGTGGTAATGACAATCGTTGGGAAATGACACAAGTTTAAATAATCATTAGGTTGCCCTACATGATTCTACATTTTAGTCTGTTCCTGCTGCTGTGGCAAACTTATCATGTGAAAAGATTGTGCATTCTTCTCATAGCATGGTTGCTCCTGCTGTTCTTACAACTAACACCGCTCCTGGGACTATACAATTCTTTCCTGGATTATTGCTGCTATACAAATCAAAAAACTAAACATTAGCTAGATTCATTTAATCATAAAATTATTCCTTTCCAAGAGAGGCGGGGCATTGAGAATGTTACTCGGATGGTTTGACCCCTTTTTGTACTTTAGTCACTCTTTTTTCACTGGGAAGGCAACAATTGGGTTAAATTTGAGGGTGGTGAGTACTCTTAATTGTCATCTAGGAGTAAACAAGACTGGGTGTTTTAATTTAAGTGGCCCAGTATTTAGGGTCTTTCATCAAGATTAAGGACAATCTTACCAGAAGGTTTGTTGACACTAGAGATGTGTTTACTGCTTTTAACTTCTTTGTGTTGCCTATGTATGCTTTTGTATGATCATTTATTTTATGCGTGCATTCTTTTAAACTGTGATAAACTGAGTTCAATATAATTGAAATGATTGACATCCAGCAAGGTCTAAAATGTCTGGATTTTTTTAGGAGGGAGGAATCCCCATCCACAGTAGACCACACTTTTGCTTGGAGTAGTACGCTCTGCCTCTAAACCAAACAGAGCTGCCACGTGTAAGCTCATTTATACTGGACATTCATGTCCTACCCTCTCCTTGAAAATTGGGTTAGCCTGTTTGAACTAATTAGGCTCTTCCACGAGGTAATGCCAATTGGTTCCCTCAGATGGTACTAAAGTTGTAGTGACACTATAGATCCCTAACCTCTGGAATGTATTACTTTGAACTGAAATTAACATTTAAGTGTGGGGAATACATAGCTTGTATTGGTAATTTCATTAAGAGCAATATAAAGGTACTCTGAAGTCATACCTTTCAGAATTTGGAAGCCCCATCTTTACTGAAAAACGAATTAGCTCTAAGTAAAGAGGGCACATAAATGTTTAGTTTTTGGAGTATGTTTGACGGCTGGGAAATGAAACTAGCACCTAAAGTTTGACAAAGGTCTAATACAAAACATATTCATCACAATGCTCAACATCTTGACAGTTTCAGATGGATGCTTCCTCATAAACGATATAACCTCCAATTTATGCTGCTTTTGCCAGTAGTGTCTTTGTTGTCAACCCACCACCATGTCAGTCCAGGGTGAGAAACAAAACATTTGTTGATATTTTCTCTGCTACTCAGGGGTCAAAGCAAACTCTTCTATTTGCCATTTTTTTGTCATGCCACAGATTAGGACGCACCCCATGGTTCTCCACTTCCTCTTTAGTTGCCACAAGAAGCAAAATCATACCCTCAATGTCAAAGCAGAGTTTTTTGTTCTTTTGTTTTAAAAAAAGAACTTGCATACACATTTGGGGTTACTAAGGGGCATTAAATTCAAAGAGAATACTCATATCATTGATTTTCTCTTGTACTGTACAGGGTGTACACCAGTCTGCTTAGTTTGGAGGAATCCATGGAATGCATGTTCGTCTTCAGGTTTGCATATGTCTGGGTGATTTCCTCATCATGTCAGTGCTTCATCAACTTCTGAATGCCTTCCAGGTTCCTGGCAAGGCTTTTCATGTATTGGACTGCTTTGGACCTGAGGCATAGTACACAGTCAAGCATGGAAGATGAAGGTAGGTATGGATTTGTTTGCCATCCTTTTTCCAGAAAACTAAATGCATTTTAGATTGTATGCACAGAGAAGGCATCAGTGCCTTCAGTGGCACATCCCTGTGTGAGGGGAAACATCATGAAGAAGGATATCTCAGTTCCTCTCTGGTGATCTGTTTTAGGTTCTTATTAGAGACCTGTAAGTAAATCAGATCCCATCCATTAAGAAATTCAGTTACACCAGTCTGTTCATCCCTGTATCTGGGAATGGTTCCTTACAAAAACCCACACATGTGCAGAGGGTAATCTGAGTCCAGACTACTACAAACCTAAATAATTTGTTTGCAAAGTTTGAGGGTTCTGTCTACTAGACCAGATGTTTGTTTTTAAGGCCCAATGGATGGTCAATGTCAGTATCTACCCTTTCAAATTGTTTCCATATCACTGTTTGGAATATAAGGGATACCTTAGGGCCTAATTGAGAATTCAAAGGATAGGTTACTCTGTCACAAACATGACAGATGTCCCATCTGGCATATTACAAGTGCTTTATATCTAATGACACTTGTTATTCAGCAGATAGGATATCTGTCATGTTTTTGATGGAGTAACCCACCTGCCAAACTCTTAATCAGGACCTTAGTCACAACACCAATCATCTCTCTGTTTGGAAAGTTAGACAAGAACAGTTGAATTATTTTATTCTATCATCAATCTAGAGCCCCCAAAAAATAGGTACCTGGCAAATCTCAGGGCCAGCATTTTGTATTGCCAAAGAACTTTCAGTTGTCAAATCCAACACAAACCTCTTTACCATTAAGACATTTCCATTGTTCAAGTAGTTCAAACGTGCAGCCATTCATCCATTGTATTCTATAATGAACTTGTGTTTTGCCCTGTAAATAGTGAGGGTTATTCTTCTGAATCCTTCTTTTCTAAAAACTGCCATGTCAACAACAGCCTGGACGGGGAGCCCTCATTACGGCAACTGAGTTGCTTTAGATGTGTCCTACTAGAAAAAAATTATATCTTTAGCCATCAGCAACACTCTTGTAATATAACCCCTGGATTGATTTTACCCAATGAAAGTTCATTTGCCAGCATCTAATTTCTACTGTATGTCTTTATATTATATTATATTATATCATATTATATTATATTATCTATTATATCATATTTCCCTCTCTCCTAAGGAGAAAGCGTCTAATTTTCTCTTGAGTTACAGGTTAGAGCCCCAGAGTCATTCTCTACACATTGAAGTTAAGTAGATCTTTGTCAACAAGGAATCATTAGAAGAATCTAGTCGGTTTTTAAATATCCTTTGACCAATGCCCTTTATATTCCAATTATATGTCAATGTAATATTTTGTGGTCCCCTTAGAGTTGCTTTGAAGGAAGTTAAGTTCCTGGAAAGCTACTTAGGCTTCACCAGATTTACTTGCAACTATCCTAGCATGCATGCCCATGGTAAAGTGGACCTCAGAGATGCCCTGTAGTAAAAGTGTCACTTAGTTATGTAATGATATTAGGAGGGACATTTTCCAGGAAATCATGATTTCCTGCCTCCGGATCATCCCTGCAAACTATAGGAATGTATTTTCCTCCTTCTCCCAATTATCAACAGCTACCTGAAAGCCTACATCATTTGGCTATAAAATATATCTTGTGGGTGAGGTCCTCAAAGTCCCACTGTGGCCCTCGACCCATTTGAAATAGGGTGTTTCCCTTCCCCAGATGCTTGCTTCTTTCCAAAGCAATGCATTTTGACATTACTTTAATCATTAATGTATTTACTTAGCTCTGTATTTCAGGTAAAACTTTAGGATATAACCCATATTTGTGTTGCTCTTTTTCCATCTTCCTATGTGCACTCTTGTTAGCATGACTATGAGCTGTATTAACTGAAGCCCTAGGAATTCTCCACATCATACCAGCCAAACGCTAGTGCAGCTTCACAAAGGACTGGGCCTGGTTTAGAATTTGGTGGGTGGGTTTCTCAGTCATAAATGTGACGGATATCCTGTCTGCCATATTAAGATGTCCACTGGATCATCACATTTGTGACAAAGTAGCCCCATCAGCCAAACTCTAAGACAGGGCCAATGTCTCTTTCTAATGTCTGCAGCAATTAATCCGTACAGGCTTTATGCTTGGTTAACATTAATCAACAATTCACTGATTTCAGTGCATTAGCCAATCATGCATCTCATGTCTGGTTATCCTTCTCTGTACCATCGCCAAGGTTTACCTAAAAAGCTCTACAGCTACACTAAGCTTTCTTCAAAGAACATCCTTCATGTGCTAATAAACTTTTTTTTCTCTCTACAAATCTAAAATACTATATTTTCTCTCTGCAAGAACTATGCAATCATAGTACCATGTTGTTGAAAAGTGGATTACTGGTAAGAGCAGGTAAGTACCTACACATAGCAATAGGCCACTAACCCCCAACTTAGGTCAAGTTAGGTCTCAATAAATGAAACCCAGCTTACCCCTTGGTAGCTTGGCATTGTGCGACAAGGCTTAACTTAGGAGACAAGTGTGTAAAGCATCTAAAAATCACAAAAAAGTGAATAAGTAAAACACAAAACACAATAACAATCCAACACCAATTTATAAAAAATGATTATATTTGTATCTTTAAAATTACACCAAAATGATTAAAATCCGATAAGAGGAACCAGAGATATGAATGATTAAGGAATTAATGTTTTCTAGAACATAGAAGCAACGAGCGCTCAAAAGTTTTAAAAAAAGGGTACACTAGACAGGGACAAAGTCCAGAGTTCGTACCACCCATGAGTTAACACAGTCACACTTACTTTCAGAAGTGTTTCTTGATTCAGGAAAGTGGTCCACAGCACCAGCCAAGGGTTCAGAGGCTCTGGGTTGCCTCTTGGGGTCTGGGACCACAATGCACCTCTTCAACTTTTGGAGTTGCTCCAAACGTCTCCCAACTTCTGGATCTTCTTCCAGAGATCCCTTTTGGTTCCTTGAAGTGTCCACAACTGAATCCAAGGTTCCAGAAGCTCTGAGATGATCCTTGGGAATTGGGACTACAATTCCCAGAATGCACCTAGTCAGGATCCTTGAATGGCCACTGGACACTGGTCAACTGGGCTCTGCTTGCTGGACATGATGCAGGGGACTCTAGGCAGCTCCTTTGTACTTATAGCAAACAGGGAGTCCCTTCTTGAAGTAGAAGACCGGCAAAGACATTTTAGAGGTGAAGCACAAGTATGAAGCAGGTGCAGTCCTTCAGAGTGCAGTGTCCTGAGGCAGGTCAGGGGTCAGCAGGGCAGTCCTTCTTCTTTGTCTTGTTCCTTGTAGGGATCTGACTTGTGGGTGCAGCTCTGCCATATTTATCCTTGCTCCTAGTTGGAAAGCCTGGGGTTTCTGGATATCCAATCCCAGTCAGGCTCCTTCCCCCTTTGATGACCACTTCCTGTGAAGTGTGGCAAAAATCAATCCGAGAGAGCCATATTCCTAAAAAATCCAACATGGCTGAAACTGATTTTTGGAAGTTAGACCTTGCAAAGACCACCCACTGGTGTGGCTAAAAATCCTAAACACCCCCCTCTCCTGCCCTCTCCTAATCTAATGAAGAGGGCACGGGGGCTGCAGGATGTGAGGCAGGTGCCGGGCTGCTCCAAATCTCCTTCCCTGCCTTTGAAGACCGGTTTGGCCGCCCTCCCCTCTTCCTGCTTCCCCATCTGCTGAGGCAGATCTCCTCCCCCAGGCACATCCTTTGTGTTCAGTCCAGGCCACTTCACACCTCATCAAGGCAGCCTGGCCAGGCTGCCAGAGGCTGGCCAATCAGAGACGGGCACTACAGAGCCGAAGCTGGCAACTTTCTAGTAGAGTTTTAAAACTCTTTATCTGAAATAGTTATATTAAATCCAACAATTGTAAAATAAAGTCTGCCCATTTTAGCCTATGGACGACATTCACTATAGTGAGGGAAAAATGAATCTGGCTATTTTACCTCACCAGGGTTTATATAAATATTTTATAAGGCCCCTGCTTATAGTTACATGACACCCAACAGGACACAGCTGAGGGGTGACTTATATGTAAATATAAGGTTTAAGACTTTGGAGGTACTTTTAATTCCAAAAATTCTAATTTGCCCATAGCTTTAATTTAAAAGCAGCCAGCAAGGCAGGCCTGCCTTTAAAATGACTCTAGGCACCTCAGCAGTGCACCTATGGGTGCAAGACCTATGCTGTGGTCCCTAAACCTGCGTGCCCTACCATATAATAGGGACTTTAGGTAGGTTGACATAAGCAATTATAATTAGCCTAATTTGCATACTCATTTTACATAGAGCACAGGCCCTGGGACTGATCAGCAGGAGCCAGGGCACCATTAGAGACAGGAAAACACCAGCAAAAAGTGAAAAATGTGTGCAAAATGTTAGGGGGCCTTTGCAATCAGCCCTGCTTTCTCACACATGTATACATTTTTTACTCACTGTGCTATATAACTCAGTGAAACTGGGCTAACCATGGCTGCTACAAAGATGTCTTGAACAGCTTTGTCAAGGTGGGACCTAAGCTTGGTTAGCTGAAGATACACTTTTCTGTTCTCTGCTTCCTTTTTGTTAGATATTTGACTGTTGACCTTATTTGTTTCATACATAAGGTAGCTCTCTATATAGAATATTTTCTCTCTGGTTATCTGATGTTCAGAATCTCTGATGGTTTGAGGGTCAGGCTACTTTTGCTCTTTCATGTTTAATTCCTTCTACCCTAACTCTTCAGGTGTGATATATTTGAAAGACCCCACAATATTGAATTTAGAGAGTTCTTTTCAGAGTTCTTCTCGGAGATTCCTTGGGAAAAATAATCTTACTTATGAGAACAAGTAGTCAGGTAGGTTGCTGGATTAGGCCTTGTAAAAAAACATACTCTCCAATGTCAAAATGTTGTGTGATATAAGAGGAGTGTCTTTCTGCATGTATTGTCTGACATTTCTGATTTTAGAAATCACACATATATGTACATTTACATCAATTAAATCATGCAGTATTTTGACAGCATTGAGGCAATGGTCTTTCAGTTCACGCAAAAAATGTTTCTTTCACAATGCTGCTATGGATATATGATGAATAAGTGGAAAAAATGATGATAACATTTTGTTAGCTTCTCTGTAAAGTGTATTAAAAGTTATATTGGTAAAGATTTCTACATTCAGACCTAGGGCCTGATTACGATCTTGGCTGATGTGATACTCTGTCACAAATGTGACGGATATCCTGTCTACTGGATAACAAGTTCCATTATACCCTATAAAATGTGTAATGCAGAGGATGGGATACCTGTCACGTTTGTGATAGAGTATCCCATCCACCAAGATCGTGATCAGGCCCTTAGTCTCTTTTATGAAATCATAAAATATCCAGTAGGATGAAGCTGCAGGCTGTAGCCGACAAGGGCTCCATGAGGCCAAACAGTCCTACCGCAATGAACTGTTAAACAGGGTGTGTTGCTGCAAAGAAGAAGTAGCAAGAGCTACTATGAAGTAATTTTTTATCAGTGATGCACCTTGGGTGGGCCATTAAACAGGTGGGTACTGGTCTCCTCTTGGCTCTATGAGCACCTTTTGGCCAATAAAGTCTAACATTTGGGATTTGATCTATCTAGGCACCTTTATCATCACTTCCAATGGTCAAGTACCATAAGGACACTGATTGGAGGGTCAGGACTCACTCAGGTATAATCCAGGTGCGGGTTTAAGATAGGTGGAGCCCTTTTCTGTCCATGAGGCTGTGTGTTCAAGCAGAAATGCAGGTATCAAGCAGCATGATAGACCTCTAAGGGCACAAGGGAGGGTTCAGGCAGCAGGGCAGTCCTCTGAAGTCCACAGTGGGCTACAGGCAGCAGGGTAGTACTCTAGAAGTACTCTTCCATTTCAGAAGTGAACTTAAAATTAAATCTAAGTGTTTACAAGCCCCTAGTGCCACCGGAGCGTCACTTTCAGCGTTGCTCTGGTGGCACTGTGCCCATGTCCACATTTACAAGGTGGTGCTAAGCCACTTTGCATGGCTTAATGCTGCCTTGTAAATATAGCCACCCCCAGCACATTTTTCTACAGCAGAGTGGCATGCAATGGGTTTTGTGGTGGACATTTCCAAGCAACACCCATTGATTTTGTCACTGCCCAGATTTACGTGAAAACATAAACCTGAGGCAGCGCCAAAACTAACGCCACCCCACGGGCAGAATTGGAGTAATGCAAGAGGAAAACTACTTTTATTTCTCCTTATTTGTGCTTTTTCTATGTGTGCTGCATTCTGCAACACACATAGAAGAAGTAAAACCCAATTTATGATTGTTTTTGTGCAGGATGGTGTCCCTTCATGCACATAAACAATCATTGAGTAATGATGATTTGCTGTTTCGAGGGGTTCTGCATTCTGCAGCACACATATGAGTAACACCTTGCCATTAATGACTGTTTATGTGCAGGAAGGAATACCTTCTTACACATAAAGAAATCAATCCTGCAATGTAGGCACCTTTGTACTATGGTGCAAGGGTGCGTGCGTTGGTGCTAGGCAGCGGATTTTAGCTCTAGCGCAGTGGGCAAGGACAGAAATGTGGTGTATCTTGTAGATACAGTGCATTTCTGCCCTTTCCCAGTGGCGCAGGGTGGTGCCGCAAGACACTTGCTGCATCACCCTGCACCACATGGGCTTGTAAATAAGCACCCTAAGAGTCCTCATTTAGGGCCATATGTATGAATACATTTTTCCCATAGACACAGAATGGGCAAATCTGTTTGATACATCTGGCCCTTAATTCCTTGTGTCAGCTTTGAAGTGGAAGACATATCTGGAGTTTACCTCCCACAGAAGGGTTTGGAATTTCATGTCTACTTGCCCTGGCCCCAGGAGGTTTAGGGCACATCAGGCAAGTGTGAAGTTCTTTGTTTGAAGGCTTTGGCAGCTGCTTTGAAGTGTAAGTGGGGCTGTGCACTGTTCTGTCCTCCATCCTACATGTACCCAGTCCCCTTTTGATGTGCCTGTCTGGGAGGAATACACAGAGATCAACTGCCACCTTAACCTTGTCAGGTAACCTATTAATGGGCTACAGACACCAAATGGGTAGGAAAAGAAAGTGCTAACTATCAAGAAGTTTAATTTTCAGAATTGTGAATTAGAATCTGCCTTTACCATTAAAGAGAATTTTAAATTACAATTCCTTAGACACCAAACTTGAACTTTCTACCTGTTCCCAAACAAAGTTATCATGTATTAAATGTAATAAGGTAACCCTATGTCATCCTAAGGGAGAAGTTAGGCCCCACAGTAGTGAAAAACAAGTGTGAGAGTTTCACTACCAGGCATGTAAAATGTAAAAGTCTGTGTCCAACCTGTTAAATGCAATTCACACTGCCTAACGGTCTGTTTAGGGTCTTCCCTAGAGGTGACCTATATCTATTGAAAAGGAAGTTTTAGGCCTGGCAAAATATTTATTTTTTCAAGTGGAATAGGCAGTTTACAACTGTGCACAGGCTGCAATTAGAGGCATGAGAGGTGTTTTAAGGGGCTACTTAGTGGGAGTCACAATAGATGCTGCATGCCCACTAGTAGCATTTAGTTTTACTGGCCCGGGTATATAGTATACTACTTTACCAGGGCCTTATATGTAAATTAAATATTCTAATAAGGTGTAAGCTAATCTTACATTGTTTAGTGGTTTGAGCACCATCATTCTAGCACTGGTTAGAAGTGGTAAAGTGCACAGAGTCCCAAAGCCAACAAAAATTTATTCTGCAAACTAGAAGCAGAGAAAAAAGGTTTAGGGCTATGCTGGAGAGTGGGCCAAAACAAGATAGTGTTACAGTTATTTAACAGCTATATCCATACTGATATCATGTATACATCTATGTTGACTCTGACCTTAATTCTAACCGTAACACTAACTTTCACTCAAATGTAAAGCTTAATCTGTTCTATCCCTTAGTTTAACTCTTACTACAGTATAATACTAACCCTAATTTTAGCTATTTTAATTTTAACTCTGAAAATAAACAGTACCTATAAATTAAGTCTATTCCCATATAACAATTCAATCTCAAGCCTCAGCTTAACAGTAACCACATTTCTAACCCTTAAGGTTACCAAACTCTAGACGTAACCTTGAATTTACCCTTAACCTACCCCAAACCTAAATAAACACAGATTTTAACCTAATTCTAACCCTTAGCTTAATAATATAATTTGCGCACATTCTTTTGAAATAGTAGTATTTCCCATATCTAGGATGAATAGAAGCAGTGTCTCTGATGAAATTATAGACCTTGGTGGTTTTTTCAGTGAATGGATCTGGTTGTTTGGCCAGTACTGGATGGCCTTATGCCTGGGTTGGACCTGAAACCTGGCATCAAGAAATTGGAATTGTTTGGTGATAATCCTGCTATGAAACATGATATTTCCCCTTGAATTCTGTGGATTCCTTGATACAGGCACAATATGCTTCTTGAGATCCCAGTGACATTGTTAAATGTGCATAGCAAGCAAATATATACATGTGATAGTATATTTTTTCTTTTCTCTTAGATCCTAGCTGAGTTGTAGAATGCCATCTTGAAACTGTCCTTGATGGATTGAAGCTGAATATCTTGAGTTTTTGGGGAGTGTGCATACACATGTGTGCGTGTATGTGTGAGCATGAGTGTGTGCATGTGTCCTTGCACCTTAATAGTGTGAAATTTGTGTAGGAGAATGACTCACATGTTCAGCCAAAGGTCCTATATCTGTGTCTTCGCAACACTCTGATCACCACTCTCCTTGAATCCAGGACCAACAAGTTGTCATCTCTCCAAAATCCAAGTAAGTATTTGGAGCCTGCATGGATTTGTATGTCATATCCAATATGTGTTAGGACTTGTATAAAGATTCCAGTTTAAAGTGATATCTCTGTAGCCTCTTGATTGCATAGTGTGTGGAGTTACTTTTAGCTTCTAGGACAATAAGTTACCACTTACATTGTCTCTCTGGAATGTTGTTATTTTTTGCAGTAAATGGTTAATGGTGATATGGTTAGAAATATGGAATTGGTGCACTTCTGTGACTTGGCAAAGTGCAGCATGCAGAGGGATGTAAGATAGCATCACTGAATTAATACATGTTTCTGGGGTTTCACCATAAGTAGTAGTTATTGATGTTGTCCATGACCAGTAAGGATCTGTGCAGATATTTGTGGTATGTATAGTCACTTAGGGCCTGATTTAGATCCCAGTGGAGGGGTTACTCCATCCTAATGGTAATGCATATCCTGTCCACCAAAATCTAAATACAATTGTTGTCCATGGTATTCAGATTTCAACTGATGGGATATGTCACTATTGCAATGAAGTAAATCCTCCGCCGAGATCTAAATCAGGAACTTTGAATTCTTTTTGTAATCTGCTTCTATGGACTCTCCTCCTTATGACCTCTCTGATGAATGTCCACTCTTTTGCCAGCTTAAGAGCATTGCCATAGCCAAATGAAAACAGGTACCGCTCTACTTCAAATATCACAGTTTGTATCTTTTAAGTTGTTTTTGGCATTCAGAGTTTACTTGTTTACACTTCTATTGCCTTCCTTGTTTTGTTGTACATTTTGCAATACACACTTTATTTTGCTTGTATTTGTATGCAACGCTGTTCAATATTCAATATACATTGAGATTTGTGATTTACTTGTTGTGCAATCTTTGGCCCATATTTATACTTTTTGGGGGGATGCATTTGCGCCGCTTTTTGACGCAAAAACGGCACAAACTTACAAAAATACAATTGTATTTTGCAAGTTTGCACTGCTTTTGCATCAAGAAATGACGCAAATGTGGCGCTAAAAAAGTATAAATATGGGCCTTTGTTTTTAATGTACTTCAATTTTTGGCAGTGGAGTATGTAGGTTTTTACTTTTGCAATATTTTGGTATTTGCTTTAGTAAGCCTTTATGGTCATTCAAATTTGTTGGTAATACTAAAACGTAGTGTGTTGTGAATGTTATTTGGCAAAGGTGGATCGTTTGTCATTTTGGCATTTCACGTGTCTGCCGTGCTGGTATTGGGAAAAGTGCCGAATTTAGAGTTCTCCGCCATGGTGTTAGTGGTCCATAACAAGTCCATGGTATGAAAGGAGCCACATTGACTCGAATCTCTTACCGACAATCTGCTAATGCTCTGGTTGTGTGGCAGATTATCTTCTCTTGATCGGGTGGCAAATATGCCATAATTTATGGTTTGTTTTCCTCTATACTTTGGCAGAACCAATTAGGCCTGTAAGAGTCTCCATGAGCAAGATGCCTGCCTCTGCGAATCTCCCAATGTAATGACAAGATCACTCCAGAGGAACATTTTTTCTGGTCAGTGAATCCCCAGTCATATGGTCTGTTATTGTATGGTTAAAAATGTTTTAACAGGAAAAAACTAATCCATTCTCTCTTCCTTCTTATTTCTCTCCTTAGATCATATTGAGTTTCAATCTCTTTAGTGTAAGGGCCAGAGGAAGAACCAAACAATTTTCAGATGTTTTGCAGATTTATCAGACATAAAGAGGCACTTTCTAGGTTGAAAACGTTTACAGACTTACGGTAGTGTGCACTATGCTGCATGGGGATACGGAGGCCCTTATTTATACTCCGTTTGCGCCGAATTAGCGTCGTTTTTTTCGACGCAAATTCGGCGCAAAACTAACGCCATATTTATACTTTGGCGTTAGACGCATCTAGCGCCAAAGTATGAAGAAAGAGCATCATTTTTTAGCATGAACGCCTTCCTTGCGTTAATGAGATGCAAGGAAGGCGTTCCCGTCTAAAAAAATGACGGCGACGCAAATGCGTCGTATTTATACTCCCGGGCAAAAATCACGCCCGGGAGGTGGCGGGTCAAAAAAACCCGAATTTGCGCCTGAATTTAACGCCTGGGTCAGGGTAGGCGTTAAGGGACCTGTGGGCTCAGAATGAGCCCACAGGTGCCCTCCCCTGCCCCCAGGGACCCCCCCTGCCACCCCTGCCCACCCCAGGAGGACACCCAAGGATGGAGGGACCCATCCCAGTGAAGTACAGGTAAGTTCATTTAAGTATAATTTTTTTTAATTTTTTGATTTTTTTTGTGGCATAGGGGGGCCTTATTTGTGCCCCCCTACATGCCACTATGCCCAATGACCATGCCCAGGGGACACAAGTCCCCTGGGCATGGCCATTGGGCAAGGGGGCATGACTCCTGTCTTTACTAAAGACAGGAGTCATGAAATGGCGTCTGGGCGTCGAAAAAATGGCGCAAATCGGGTTAAGACGATTTTTTAGCGTCAACCTGACTTGCGCCATTTTAAGACGCCCTAACGTCATTTTTTCCCAACGCCGGCGCTGCCTGGTCTACGTGGTTTTTTTCCACGCACACCAGGCAGCGCCGGTCTGATTGCGCCGTCTAACGCCATTCCATAAATACGGCGCCCGCATGGTGCTTCAGAATGGCGTTAGACGGCGCAAAATTTTTTGACGCTAAACTGCGTTAGCGCAGTTTAGCGTCAAAAAGTATAAATATGGGCCGGAGTTCTTGCAATGAAGGAAATCTTAAGAGCTGTGAAAAGAAGTGTCTGTCAAGTTTGCAGTCCTATGTGTTAGGGATAGAGAAGGCATAATTAATCTGCACTGCAGAGAAAGCATATTTTTTGTAACCTGGGGCCAATCAGAATTACCTGCAGGGAGAGCAACTTCCATTGGAAATCAAGATTAAGTATCCCTGTGAAGAGAATAATAGAATTTAGAGAGCTGGCATGTCTGCTGTTGCCTTGAGTGGATCAGTGTTTGTGTCGATGTCAAATCGCGTTATTTTGAATGCTTATTAGCTCTGAAGCCCAGGACTTTTAAGTCTAAAATGGTAAGAAATATTTCTAAAACCTGATATACGCTCATTGATTTATTTGTAAAATAGGCTTTTTAAAACTTGAAAAAAATACAGTCTGGAACTCTAAACATTCATGGTCACAAGTCTTGTGAGCCACCCGTTCCACGGTTAATTTAATTAACAAATAGGGTGAGCAAGTAAAGCTGTGGACGTTTAACAAGCTGGCTAGACAGTATGATTTAAAAGAGTCAAATGCAGATCCAACTATTTGATAAAAATATATAAGAGTGGAACAAAAACAACTGCAATGGCCCTGATACAAATACATTGGTGTTAAAATGCTTATCGCAAGCGCGTTTTTGCTGTAGACGTTTAGATGGAGGAACAAAGGTATACTTTGGAATTTTATTCGGAGGTGAATGTTTCTCCCATCAGATTTTCCAGAGACCCAGGTTTTTGAGAAACGTTTTATATAGAAACTTGAGTTTTATTTTCAATAAATGTACATTTTGGACCTTTCAGGAGCCTAAGTTTAACACTCCAAAGCAATACTATTATGTTAATTGATTAGCAGAGACAGTATGCCTATGCCACGTCCAAAGCGCTGTGATACAACTTCTAAGTGACATTCTGAGCGTCTTTCTGCAAACTTTATCAAGCAACATTCTGGCATATGTCTGTTCTTTAGGGACGTTCTTTCCCTCTTTACTTGATAAACTCAGGAAACATTGAATCTCAGGTGTCTTAGGACATGTAATTGGATATAACCCAACATTCCAGTGTTTCACAATATTTCCTTGACTGATTGTGCCCTCGTTTCGAACCTCTGCTGAAGCTTTGGACATTGTTTTTTTCCTAAGACATAATTGGATGTCTCACATAAAGTGAGCAGTCAACGTGCGAATACAAGGTTAGAGGATATATTATATAATTTAAGATGTGGTCTGTGCCAATGGCGTAAATAATTGGTGAGCTTGAGAAATGCTATTTATCCACCTTGGACAATGCTAAAGGGTTCTCTGTCACATGACATTTAAAGGTATATGCGGCTTGTGTCTGGAAATGTGGTACTTATTTACATATTTAAAGTACACAACAGAATAGAACATAACAATTTACACCAGCATAACAGATACAACATCACAAAGTAGTCAAAAGACAATGCAACACGAGATCCACAGTACATCAAAACAACATTACATTTAAATAATGCAGCACAAAAAAACAGGATCATAAAAATAAACAAATACACCCCATCTGAAGGAAAACTAATATACACAAACCTTCTTGTAACACATTACCACCTCCAGGGCCAGGATCATAATAAAGAGGTGAAAGGTGTTTAGAGAAAGTGCTGCCTTAGTAATCAACAGGGACACGAATACCTGTCAGTCAAAAAAGTTTTGAATCGTGGCCCTAGTTCCCCGACATGGTTTTGGATTGACTAGTGTCTTAATTAGTTGAGGACTGGAGCAGAGACAGACTACCACTTTCAAAGTATATAAAGGCTAGATGTCTCTAAAACCACTTTCTTATTTCTTTAAACACATATTAATCTCAACGATGTCACATTGGTACTTGGATGTGATGTATGTCATACAAATAAACGATGTTTCATTTTCAAACATGAATGTCATTAAAAATTAAAATGTGTTCCCTATCTCTAAGCAACTCATACATAGCCTAATCCCATTTAAAATGTACATTAGCACTGTAGCATGAAAGTAAATTGATGCATTTGAATGGAAATGAGGCAGCATTTGCTTGATGTTACTAAAGTAACTACTGTGCTCAGCAGAAACGATAACAAAAGAAAGGAAACCAACAAGATATCGAACAAATAACAAGGTACAACACAAAAAATAGCCACAGCAGTAACAATAAGGGCCAGATGTATCAAGCTCCCAGTTTGCATTTCTTAAATAGCGAATTTTAAGAAATCAATATTTTAGAAATGCAAAATGGGATGTATGAAAACTGCGAGTTGGTAATAACGATTTAATAAAATTCGTCATCGCAATTTGCAAGTTGCAAATACTGAATCACAAAAAATAGCAAATTGCAAAAACGGCAAACCAGAACAGCCTGATGACATCACAACAAGGAAGTGAGTCAGCCCATGCTGCTTCCAGAAGCCCCACCCACAGGAGCAGTCTGAGAGACACAACCCAGCACCAGGGAGGCAGCCTTGGGAGCCAGCCAGGACCAAACAGGAACATGGCTACTGATGGGAATTTGAAGGAGAAAGGTGACAGGACGCGCAAATTCAAATTTAGGGAGCAGGAATTGAAGCTGCTCACTGAGGAGGTGGTCAGGAACCACAACAAACTTTTTGGGAAGAACTCACTCCAGGTAACTGAAAGTGAGAAGAGGAAACTGTGGTCAGACATCCAGACCAAAATATGCGCAGTGGGTGTTGTGTAGCGCTCTGTTGAGGAGATGCGTAAGTGATGGAATGACTTGCGTTCACGTGCCAAGGAGAGGGTAGCCAGCAGACCAAATGAGGCAAGGAGCACCAGAGGAGGACCACTCACCCAGACACTGTCCATACCAATGGAAGGCATGGTGGAGTTGACACTGCTTCCTGAAGCTGTCAGTGGTGTCACTGACATTGACACCTCAGGCACACCCAGCACCAGCAAAGGTAAAGGCAGGAAAGATGTGTCTCCCCTTATGTGCATGTACAAATGCCCCATAGAAAATAGCTATTGGCACTATGCAGTGTGATAAGTAGTCCATGTCACATCTTACATACAACACAACAATGCTTATGGGAGTGGTAGTCCACAACCTCCTAAAGTGCAAATACCACATAAATATCAAGATAGTGTTAAGCCAAATAGAGAAACAACACAAATGACTCTTAGTGATACTATACCAGTGTACATTTAATACTATTATGCAACTATTTGAGTACTAATCAAAAATTACATACATGCTGCACATTGTTGTTGTAGATGTTCTGGGCCCTGATGCAGCAGAAGGTGTGAATGTGGGGGATGGAGAAACTCAGCCACAGTCCAACTCAAACACCAGTGAGTCCTTCATAAATGCACCAACCAGACACAGGGCATGAGTGCTACCTCTCCCAGAGTATAACCTGGACTCTGATGAAATGCCGGATGGAAAACCCACACCACCCCCAGAGGCTAGAAGCACAGTAAGACAGCAGTCCCTGCCCCAGTGTCAGTCCACTCACCTCAGAAGGCGCAGCCAAGCAGGCAGACAGTGCACAGAGGAAGGTGAGGGCCCATCACTCTTTGGCGGCCTTGAGGCTTCCATGGTGAAAGTGCAGTGCCTGCAATGTAAACACATGAGGTCAATGCGCAGGCAGTTGGTGTCAATTGATCATGACATGGGAGCAATACACAGGAATTTTGGGAACAATGCACAAGCAGGTGGATGCACTCAATGAAAACATGGGAAAAATGCACAAGCAGTTCAAGTCTCTTAATGAAAACATGTGCAACCTGCATGAAGGACAGCAAACAGCAGCAGAAAATGCTAGGGAGATGACAAACGCCTTTAGGGAACTCTGCACTGTGATGCAGCAGGAGCATGTCAGCCACCATAGGCGGCATCGCCAATTGAATGGGTTCTGCAGATCTGTCAAGACGCTCACTACCACTACCACTACTGCCTTGATATCACAATGTGATGTGAGCATACAAGTGGAGATGGCACATTGCAGTTGGGACATTGCACAAGGATTGATGCAAAAAACCAATGTTTTGGAGACAATGCAGACAGCACAGAGTGCTACAAACAGCAACATGGGTGGTGGGAATAGTGTGGAGCTCTCCAGCGTCAGCAGTCTCACAGCCCCTGTGATAGATTCTAGGCGTCGCAGTACCAGACACAGTACTGTCTTTGAACCCGCTACAAGAGGTGCCACCGAGGCCATTGAGCACTCAAGTGGAGTGCATGGACATAGGAAGCTACGTTGAGGGGTACAGGGGACTAGCTTAACATGTAGCAAAACAGTTATATTATGATGCCAATAGTGTGACACTGTTACTCGCACCTGTTTGTCCATAGTGCATAGCTTTGTCCTAATCACACATATATTACCTGAAGTCAAGGCAATAAAGATGCTACGTACAGCAATACATAAAATAGACATGGTATTGTCATTACTTACGTCAGAAATAGTTGTGAGTGATCTCAGCACGTCTTTGTCTGCCTTCTGCTGTACTGAAGGGGTGGCAAGGGATCATCATCCTCATCTGATTCCAGCTCGGTGGGTTCTACAGGTATGCCCCTCATTGTAGCAAAGTTGTGCAACATAGCACATATAGCCACGATTTTGCATGTTGTTTCAGGGCTGTATACCATCACTCTTGTGTATGCATCTGAAGCGGCTCTTCAGCAGGCCAAAGGTCATCTCCACAACCCTTCAGGTTGCCCGATGAGCAGCATTATGCCTCCTTTCGGCTGGCATTGCAGGACTCAGGTAGGGAGTCAGTATGAATGACCTCACGGCGTGGGCACTGTCTAGTGGAATGACAGGAGAGTAAAATGAGCAATTGTTATCAGTGATATCACATATGCATTAATGTGACATTGTCAACTATTACATTACCCAGCAGGTATCCTTTGCCAAGCTCCCCAGCAAGTAGTCTTGTGTCAATTCCACTGTGCTGAAAGATGTAGGAGTCATGTGTGCTACCTTGGTATCTGGCCACAAGATTGGTTAGAATGTTGGAGGCATTGCTAATTACTTGTATGTTAATGGAATGTGTACTTTTACGGTTCTGATAAACATACTCTGTGGGCGATGGTGGACAGATAGCTACATGTGTCCCATCGATTGTGCCTATTACATGTCGGATTTGGGCAATCTGGTAGAAATTTTATTTTGTCTGTGGTAATTCCTGTGGGGTGTTGGGGAATCTTATGTACTGTCGAATTTTGCTCAACATGGCATTGAGAAATGCATTGAAAAATCTTGAGAGAGCACTCTGTGAGACCCTTCCAACTGCTGCTATGACCCCTTGATAGCTCCCAGAGGTTAATAGGTGCAGGGAGCATAATACCTGCACATGGGTGGATATTCTATTGGTCCTGTGTGTGTTGTTCTGCAGTATGGGTTGTAGATCAGCTATCAGGTCAAGTATCATGGATGAGCTTAACCTGTACTTTTCATATGTCCCCTCCTCTGTCTCTTCAAAAAGGGTAATGCGCACTCTAAAAATACGCTCCTCTTTCCTCCTCCCTCTCCTCAAACCTGCCATGATCCTCATCCTCCTCACCATCACGTAGAGTGCAGCCATTGTGGAAAAGAGGTTGAGTCATTCTTGGTCTCTTTATATAGGTTGCACCTGTTTACCACCTGATTTCACCTCATGGTAAATTGCATGTGCAAAAGGCCATTCTGCGAATATTCGCTATTTGCGAATTGTTGATGCATTGCATTGCGAGAATGAATTTGCGATTCGCTTTCTGCGTATCGCAAATAGCAATATGATTTTGCAATTCGCATTCTACGATTCGCAAATCCAGGTCGCAATTCTGCATATCGCAAAGTCATTTCACTATTTGCGATTCACAGAATGTGACCCGCAAATTCATGTTGCAGTTACAAGGAATTGCAATTTTTGCGATTCCTTATATTTCTCACTGCGAATGCCTTTCATACATCGTGAAAGGTGATTTTGCATTCCAAATGGTAAATTTACTGATTTGGACCGTTTGCAAATGCAAACTCCTTTGATACATCTGGCCCTAAGCAACATGCCACCGCAAAAAAAATAGAAATACAACTGGGAAATTTACCCCAGCACAACACATATGAATGCTATACAAAAACAGCACAATGGCACACCACAAAACAACACAGTAACATCTTAAAACAGGCCAGTATTAATAGTAAAAGCAGACCATCATAATAAATGCTGCAGCAAAGTGTACTCCCATAACAAAATATCACACTTTTAGAACTGCCCAAGATTGTGTCAAAAAAGAATACACCTCACTTAACTGAACAAAAGCGCAACCACAGCATTTGCTTTTTATAGATATATCTTTTTGCTGCTATGTCTTTTTAAAGAAAATCTGCTCACACACCATTTGGAAGTCTGCAAATATCTATTAACTAAAGAAAAAATCTATCTGAGAATTACAGAAATTGGAAACAAGGGCATCCCTCAGTGCACGAAATGAGCATCAATTGCACAAGCAGAGACACAACATACATTTATAGGTTTCAATATACAGGTTCCTAGTGTGGATTATATGATGAAACTGAAAGAATGGGACAGGATTTAGCACAATGGGAGAGTTTGCAGAAGGCCTCCATACAGCAATTCTTACAGCATTGGAAATGTAATCTTTCTGCCCTGTGCAAGCTAATCAGTAGATCCTCACTTGCTATGCCTGGTACGGAAATATGTGGCTTTACAGGTCCGAAGCATGCACACCTTGAAGGAATGGTCAGCACTGAGCAGAAGATAGCTGCAGTAGTACATTTATGCTAAGGCAAAATTTAAAAATCACACAGCTGGCATGCTGTCCCTTGTACTTGTGTTTTATACTTTTGCAACAATTATGTAACATGATATAGAAGAGCCTTTGTGATTTTTTGGCACATGCACGTATGGCTCACCATGCCAATGATTTGCTTAACCACTTTGCAGCCAAGGACGTAACTTGCGGTCGGGATGTAGCCCTACCTCCTCCCCAAATAAATGGGGCCAAAGTTGTTCTACCCCCGATCCACACCCCGGGGGGGGGGCAGAAAGTTTACTAGATGCCAGGAAAAAAATATATATAGTGGTGTAGTGGATACCAACCAGTATGGGCCTGGTTATGCCCCCACCCCAACTGAAGGGGGTAACAGTTCTCTGCCCCTGCACACTAAAACATCTTATCCCACGGCAAGCAAGAGGACATATGAATGTTTTGGATTTTAGTTTTACATAGGGGCCATGAGAGCTGAGCTAACTCTCAAAATCGTCCCACTTCGAATGGTGAGGATTGCACTTTTTGGACTTTGGGATGCTGCCATGTAGAAAAATCCACAAGACCTAGACACATCTGAAAACTAAACATCTGGGTGAGTCCAGGGTGGTGTGCTTCACATGTACCCCATATCATTTTCTTACCCACAATGCCCTGCAAACCTCCAACTTTATTGGAAATCACACATTTTCCCACATTTTTGTGATGGAACCTTCCGGAATCTGCAGGAGTCCACAAAAATTCTACCACCCAGCATTGTGTCATCTATACCAATACAAATTCTGCTCCACTTGTCAGCCTAAAACAGTTTTTTTCAAACTGCCCTTTTGGACCCGCTTTGGTTCCCCCTCAATTTCAACATGTTTTTGGCTCTTCCCTGTCACAGGCACTTGGCCCACCTATACAAGTGAGGTATCATTTTTACCAGGAGACTGAGGGGGACGTTGGGTGGGAAATTTGTGAAGGTGCGGTGATCCCACAGAGAAATGTGGGAAAAATTAGATTTTTGTACCTGGATTTGAGGTTTGCTGAGGATTCTGGATAAGAAAACATTGGGGGATACACGCAAGTCACACCTCCCTGGACTCCCTTGGGTGTCTAGTTTTTTAGAAATGTCTGAGTTTGGTAGGTTTTTCTAGATGGCTGCTGAGCCCAGGACCAAAAACGCAGGTGCCCCCCCCCAGCAAAAATCAGGTAGTTTTGTACTTGATCATTTTGATGTGTCCACATACTGTTTTGGTGCATTTCCTTTCGCGGGCACTAGGCCTATCCACACAAGTGAGGTACCATTTTTATTGGGAGACTTGGGGAAACACTGGTTGGAAGGAAATTTGTGGCTCCTCTCAGATTCCCGAACTTTCTGTCACCAAAATGTGAGGAAAAAGTGTTTTTTGGCCACATTTTGAGGTTTGCAAAGGATTCTGGGTAGCAGAACCAGGTGAGAGCCACGCAAGTCACCCCATCATGGATTCCCCTAGGTGTTGAGTTTAAAAAAATGCACAGGTTTGGTAGTTTCCCTAGGTGCTGGATGTGCTAGAGGCCAAAATCTACAGCTAGAGACTTTGCAAAAAACACGTCAGATGTCAATGTAAAAATATGATGTGTCCATTTGCATTTTCTGTTGCGAGCATTAGGCCTACACAAGCAAGTGAGGTACCATTTCTTTCTGGAGACTTGGGGGAACACAGTATTGCAAAACAGGTGTTATTGCCCCTTGTCTTTCTCTACATTTTTCCTTCCAAATGTCAGACAGTGTGTAAAAAAGGCATCTATTCGAGAAATGCCCTCTAATTCACATGCTAGTATGGGCACCCCGGGATTCAGAGATGTGCAAATAACCACTGCTTCCCAACACCTTATCTTGTGCCCATTTTGGAAATACAAAGGTTGTCTTGATAACTATTTGCACTCTTTACATTTCAGCAAATGTATTGCTCTATACCCGGTATAGAATGAAAACCCATTGCAAGGTGCAGCTCATTTAATGGATCTGGGTACCAAGGGTTCTTGATGAACCCAAAAGCCCTTTATATCCTCGCAGCCAAAAGAGTCCAGCTGACGTAATGGTATATTGCTTTCAAAAATCTGACATCGCAGGAAAAAGTTACTGAGTAAAACGTGAAGAAAAATGGTTGTTTGTTTCCTCAATTTCAATATTTTGTGTAGGAAAAACTTGCAGGATCTACACAAATTGGCTGAATTACGAATTGTGTCTACTTTTCAGAAATGTTTAGCTTCCTGGGATCCAGTATTGGTTTCACACCCATTTCTGTCACTAACTGGAAGGAGGCTGAAAGCACAAAAAACAGTAAAAATGAGGTATGTTACAGTAAAAAGCCAAAATTGTGTTGAACAATTGGGTTTACTGATTTAAGTCTGCCTGTTCCTGAAAGCTGGAAAGATGATGACTTTAGCACCACAAACCCTTTGTTGATGCCATTTTCAGGGAAAAAAAACACAAGCCTGCTTCTTTAGACCTTTTTTCCCATTTTTTTGAAAATACTAAATTTTTGCTGTATTTTGGCTAATTTCCTGGTCTCCTCCAGGGGAACCCACAAAGTCTGGGTACCTCTAGAATCCCTAGTATGTTGAAAAAAAAGATGCAAATTTGGCGTGGGTAGCTTATGTGGACAAAAAGTCATGAGGGCCTAAGAGTGAACTGCCCCAAACAGCCCAAAAAAGGCTTGGCACCTGAGGGGGAAAAGGCCTGGAGGCGAAGGGGTTCAGTAATAAGTAATTATCCAGGCATTTCCCTCCACATAGTTGGAGATAACGCATATCAGGCATTTAACAATGTCAAAGGCTGTCAGGCTTATTTATTCATTATTTTTAGTTATGTCATCCCTTCAGCACAAATGCATACAACAAAAAATCCATACTATATTATTTAAAGTCTGTTGTAGTTTTGGTAAAGCATAAATGAAACAAAATCTTTTTCAGAGATCAATGAAATCACAGTGACTGCATGAACAAGTGCCTATTCAAGAAGCATTGCAAGCAGTACATCATAATTAGGATCAATAGTTCCAAAAAATAAACTTACAATTATATCTGTACTTCATTTACATTTGTCCAGTTTGCAGGGCTGTATGAAAAACACGGCAGAGTTTTGACTATGTGGTAAAATATGTTATGAGACAATTTGAAAGGGCATTGGAGTTGTGCATTTCTGCTGGTGGACTATCAAAGTTCTAATCTCTTTGCTAAACCTCTCTGATGAGCAATGATAATAGCAAAACACTTTCAGGAATTTATTTTGTTCACTTCTGGTTGGCTTTTATGCCATTATACCAATCAAAATCTATAATACTAAGCTTGAAGTTGTGAAAGGCTTTTGTAATTTTATAGCTCAGGGAGGAAGGCACTGTGCCAATCCTATGCTCAAAGATTTTGCTGTGCAAATGGCAAAAGACTTTGGGGCATATTTATACTTGTTTTGCGACAAATTTGCATCATTTCTTTTTAAACAAATTCAGTACAAAACTAACTTCATATTTATAATTTGGCACTAGACCCGTCTAGCGCCAAATTTCTGGAGTTAAAGGCATTTTTTGACGTGGAAACCTACTTTGCATCAATGCAATGCAAAGTAGGTGTTCCCATGCAAAAAATTACTCTATGGCCTTAGCATCATATTTATCCCCCATGCTAAAATCACGCATGAGAGGGAGAAGGGGTCAAAAAATGGTGCAAAGCTTGCTTTGCACCATTTTTAACACCTGGGTCAGGGCAGGTGTTAGAGGGTTAGAGGACCTGGGGCCTATTTCCATGTTGGAACACCATGGAATAAGCCCAGAGGTGCCCTCCCCAGGCCCAAGGGACACCCCCACCCGCACCGGGACAGCAGCGGATGGGGGACCCCATCCCAGGTAAGTATAGGTAAGAAAAGGTAAGTATTTTATTTATTTAAGTGCCGTTGGGGGCCATGAAATGGGCCCCCCTACATGGCACTGGGTGCAGTGGCCATGCCCAGGGGACCCTGGTCCTCTGTGCTGGCCATTAGGGTGGTGGGCATGACTCCAGTCTTTTCTAAGACAGAAGTCATGTGCTATGGAAGGTTTTGCCTAAGAAAATGACTCTAGGCAGGTTAGAGTCTTTTTTTTTTTTTGCTCTAACCTGCCTAATGTCATTTTTTGGTGCAAATCGCTCTTCTTCCATACCGCCAGCCCCACCTGACTAATGTCATTTTTTCACCTTAGCTCACCCTTTGCATCGGCTTGCACCATTCCATAAATATGGTGCCCAGCTGGTGCACAGAAATGGTGTAAGCCAGTGCTAAACCTGTTGGTGCAAAACTGCGTTAGTGCAGTTTTGCACCAAAAAGTATAAATCAGGGCCTTTGTCCCTTTCTAGATGACCACCACCTCCCTGGGGCTAAATTCTAACAATGTAGAAGGGCTATGGGGCTCTAGTTGTGGAGTCATGGATGGCCCTGGGGGACCCCAGGGCAAGCTCCAGCTGACAGCTTCCACTAAGAAAAAGAAAACATGAGTCTGTATTCTACAAGTGGGAACTGCCAAGTATCTGTTTCCCTGGATGTAAATAAGTGTGCAGAGAAAAGAAACAGATGAAAACATTGCTCCCTACTTGTGGAATCAATGCCTACTCCTGATGGGCTAGGGCTACATGGGCCTTGAGGCTCTCCCCGCGGTCCCCAAAGGCATTTACTTGGTGTTCTTCACTAAGCTGAGGTGTAGGAGATGCATTATATATATATATATATATATATATATATATATATATATATACCCAATTAGGTGACACACACTAGTTAGCCAGTAGGAATTTTTGCAGTTATGTAGACATTTTTCACAAAATTGTGGCTTCTTCATAGATAAAGACTCATTACAAGATTAATTTTGGTACGATGGTCATTTTACACAAATTAAACGTTTGATGTTTAATTTCTGAAAAATGACCTGTATAATAAAGCAGGTGCTCACGTTGAAGCTCCACTTCTGTACTAATTGGCCTAATTTTGTGTGACTGGCCAAGGCAAAGCAATTGTGTTTTCATTGCAATTCCACCTTGAAAAGTTATCTGTAATCCTTGATGGAGGTGCTTGTATCCTTGCCTTTTTCGAGCACAATATTTCCCCTAGTGACTGTGATGAGTGGGTTCTATCTTGTCATTGTCAACTGCTGTTGAGAACCAACCCAGCTTTGCGAACGGCCTTGGACCATGTGCGACGTGAGGCTGGGTGAGGCCATCCCCTGCTGCAGACAAACTTTGGCTGTGCTTACTTGGGGTTGGGTGAAATATTGTATAGTAATCGTATTACGAAGGTCATGCATGGTGGCTGTTGAATTAATGCATAGTAATTTCAATTACTTTATGTTAAATAAAACATTGAAATTCACTGAGAAAAAAAAACTTACAGGGAGATTATAGTTAGGAAACAGAATAAAAAAAGCATTGAAATTCACTTAAAAAACCAAAGGTTTCGGGGAAGTTATGGTTAGGCTCCATTTTAAACATACAAAAGCATAGAAATTCACATGTTATAGTTGTATGTAGTTATAGTTATGACCATGTTTCCATAGCATTTGACATGCCTATATCTTTGGCACCGTTTGACAAATGTGAGAAAACAGGGATTTTGCCCCCATTTTCCACTTTTTGCTGGTGTTTTCCTAAGCAGTCCCAGGGTCTGTGCTCAGTGTAAAATGAATATGCAAATTAGGCTCATTATAATTGAATCACTGAAAAATCCAAAGGTTACAGGGCCTATGCACTGCTAATTAACCCACAAATTACGCCACTCATAACATCTTTGATAATAATATTGATAATAGCAATGCAATATTTGCAGTAAAACTTTTGACGAAAAAACTGTGCCTGACGGGGCTGCGAGTTACAGTTACCTTTGGGCATGAGTGGTGAATTTCTATGGTTTTGTGCATTTAAAATGTGAGCCTAACTATAACATCCCCGTAACCTTTGTTTTCTCAGTGATATATACACATATATATATATAGGACCCAGTTTGCATAGGAGAAGCATTTTTTGTTCTGCATATAATTGTGACGCCATTAGATGATTCTTCACAAAGTTTTCAAAATTGGTTTGCCACTCACTTCAGCTGCTATCTTGAAAGTTTTGGGATAATCTGTCACACAGGGGCCAAAAAAAAAGTGAAGTCTCAAAACACATTTTTCTGATGCAATTTCCTATAGGGTCTTATAACATGACTACAGCCCGAGATCCAGAACAGAATTACACCAGATTTGGGAGGAAGCTACATGTTGATGTGCAGATCGTGCTTTTAGTCATTTGGTGTAAATCCATTAAGTAGTTTTTGAGATATTAAAGGAAAAAGAAATATAGTCATCTGGAGAGTTGGTGTTCAAGCATGCTCGGTTTGGCCAATTTTAAAGAGACTAGTCAGTCCTGATTAGTTGATGAGAACCTGTACAATATATTTGGGGAGCCATTACAGGACTCAGAGACTTGGTCCACGTGCCCTAAAAATGAATAAAAAAATATGTACGTGGGCAGGGTGAACACACTCAGAACCCATTGTGTATATTTGTGGGTCGCAAATGGATCCACCCTTTGTTGTCTGTTGTGACATTTACAGGACTCTGAGGAACAGTCCTATTGAAATGTATTGTAGTGAATGACAGATTTTGAGGGTCACAAAAGGAGAACGTACAAAGGATGATGATAGATTTTAGTTACAATAAAATCATTTGGTGATGGTACCATATTCATTTTAGGAATTGTGGTGTGTTGTCTAAGGTAATTTTACCCAGTGAAAAAGCCTTTTTATGGGATTTCACAAATCATGTTTGAGAGAAAAGTATTTTCTCATGACTTTCCCATAGAGGTAATGGAAGGTGCTCCAGAAGCTAAACTGAGAGCACATATTGTGTAAATTCACATTATCTTTCTCAGGCATATGAGAATTAATTCTGACAAAACCTACTTCCAAAAGAGCAGCATGTCATCCGGTTCCCTTGTTGTCTAATACAGCCTCCCAGACTGTTCTAAACAACAACTAGAGCACTAACAGCCTTTCTTATGACAAAGGTGAAGCCTGAAGCCATCCTGATTGAATTGAACTGGTAAATCTTAAAAATTCATTTTAGAAAGGAACAAAATGAGTGGGTTCATTTTGTCATAGAAATGACGGCTAGTGCTGTAGAAAAAAAATTGGGATACATTCAAAGTGAGTTTTCGAATATCTTCCTCTTCTTTATCATTACAACACCCTGACATGCCGATTGAAACATTTGCTTTCAACATAAGCAGCAGACTACAGTTAACTCCCTTGTAATCATCAGCTTTACTACAGTGTCCTAATGAGCAACTAGAGTGCTAATATTCAGAATTTATGTCAAACGTGTTGCACATCTGAACACCATCTCAATGTAGTGTAGTACAAATATCACCTAAGTGTATCTCAAGTATAATTCAGTGAGAGAAATGTGCAGTTTTATGTAGCACAGACCCTCTCATTTGTATAAGTGCTAAAGGAAATACTCTAGGTATTACAGTTTTGAAAACAGCAAGATGAAATCAAGAATGCCAAACGTTTGTGATAAATATAGAATGTTAGAAATCTAGTTCATTATAGTACTATGGGGAGGCAGATGTCAGGGGCATACACTCTGATAATAGAGTGCAGGAAGGAGGGTGGAGAGGGGGCAAGTTGATCATGCTGAGAAGCAGGGAAGGGCAATGGCAACACAAGAGACCATGAAGGGCAGAGGGACGGGGGCAGGAGCAACAAACAAACGATGCAGGACGGACAAAAGAGGCTGCAGCAATATAACATACCATTGACAGCAGAAGGAAGATGAAGTGGTAGTACAACCGTGCATGCCAAAAGACTCAATTCAAGACTCAAAATCATTTTTAATGTAAGTAATTGGGGAAAATCAATTCCCAGATTTTTTCTTCAAAATCTCTCTTTTACCAATTTCAAAATGTTGACAAGTATGTTACACTGGATCATGGAAGGTAGGAGGAATGGAATAGGGGCATGGACTCAAATAAAAGGGGGAAGGAGGGAGATGGGCAGGTGCTCCAAAGTGACCTTGTAGGTGAAGGGTCAGGGGTTGCAGCGGCACAGTACACATCACAGGTTAAGCAAGATGGCAGTGCAGCACAACGGACAATGGAAAGTAATAGGGTGGGGACAGGGCCATGCACATGGACAACAGAGAGCAGAGGGGAAAGGAGCAAGCGCAATAAGCTGACCATACCGGACAGACAGGAGGGACAGATGCAGCTAAATAGACTATGAAGGTCAGGAGGGAGGGGACAGGGGCACGACAACTGACCAGACAAGGTAGGAGGGAGGGAATAGAGGCATGCCCATGAAAAACAGAGGGCAGGGAGCAAACAGCAGAGCAGGAGCAACAAGCTGAAAATGGAGGGCAGGCAGGATGGTCGCTGGAAGCACAACACACTGTCAATGGCACCAGTGAGATTATAATGCCATAAACACAGACAACGAAGGGAAAGTCGGAGGGTTCAGGGGCAGCAAGCTGACCACACTGGGCAGGTGGGAGGGGCTGTGTCAACAAAGAAAACCATGTGTGGCAAGCAGGAGGGTTAATGGCAGTACAGTGGCCATGGTGGGCAAGAGGGTGAAGCCACGGGCATGCACAAAGGACCATGGATGACAGAAGGGAGAGGAAGGGGTTGAACACAGGCAAGAGATAGCAGGGGAAGGGGCTTCAAAAAAGACCATGCAGGACAGGCAGTAGAACATTTGTGCACAGCAAAGCATGGAGGGCAGAAGGGGTGGCAGCACATGCGCAATGGAGGACAAGAGGGGTGGGATAGGACATAGAACTTGGACAAGCAGGGCGGAGGTGGCAGGGACAGGTGGCAGCCACCTGACCATGCTAGGCAAGTGAAAGGTGGCAGTCACAGTTGAAAGGAATACTCAAGTAGATGGGATTGGCAGTGGAGGGTCCATGGAACACGTAGGGCAAAAAGGAGGGAGCATTGGCATGCATCAGAGGGTAGGATGAAGGAGGGTAAGAGCAAGAAGCTAAGCACAGAGGCTACGCAGGAGGGCAATGATGGGGCATATGATTGGACAATGGAGGGCAGGAATAGTGGGCAGAGACATCAAGATAAATGGACGGCAGTGGTAGCACATTGATGCTGGGCAGGAGGAAGAGGGCTGGTTCATGGACTCTGACAACAGAGGGGAGGGAGGAGCTAGATAGGGCAGTAAGCCTACTGTTCAGGGCAGGCAGAAAAAACAGTGATAGAACAACAGCAGCACAGGGCTGTAATGTGGGAGAAGGAGCATGAAATTGATCAATGGATAACAAGGAGGAGGGGACAGGAGTAGCACGTTTAGGTGGGGGCAGCACAGTGCCAGCCAGGCCTAGAAGTTCACTGAGAACACTAAAGGTTAAAGGGACATTATCATTAGATTCAGATTTTAAACACACAAAACAATTGAAATTCAGCTTTTATCGTAAGAGTTATTTCAAGTAACTATAACTCATGCCCTAAGGTTACTATAACTCCCGGTATGTGGGTACCTCACTTCTGCACCAGGGTACCCACCTGTGACCCTTGAGTATGGTGTCTCCGGGGCCTATAAAGGTCTGGGAAGTGGCCTGCATGGCTTCCCCCACCTTTTAAATTAGGTATGGCCCTGGTGGATGGGTTCTCTGTGGCCTAATGAGGCTCATTGAAGGGGTCCAACTTTTTAAGTGTATTCGCCCCCAGGGTATGGGGTTCCCATAGCCCAAGAAGGTACACACCCTTGGCTGAATAGCCATTCTCAGGCCACCTTCCCTGGACTGGTGGGAAAGAAAGTTGAAGAAGGGTGCTTAAAACCTGTGGCTGTTGCCCCCTACTGTGAGAAATCTCAGAGAACTCTGGATGGTCTGGGTCCTGGCTTGTGTCAATGACAACTGTCAGTGGTATCTTTTGATTACTGTCCTTCTAAGGCAGCAATTTCCTTGGGTTGAGGGCAGAAGTCTGATCCAAGGGTTGGAATTGGCCACATCTGTTTGTTGGCCATAGTGGTGGTGTCTATCTAATGAAAAGTGTTCCCCATTGTTTTGGTATTAACTTTGGCATTATTTTATTGTTTACAGAATCTGCACAACATTCTCCAAAACAAAGGTTCAATCACCTGGGCTTTTCAGGTTGAACTGGCCAAGAAAATGAGGAAGGCCCAAAAGTGCAATTTCCCATGGTAGGTCACATAGAAGGCTTTCTAAAAATGAAAAATCTCCAATCTTATGATTGGTCAGGGGGGTTGTTTCTTCCACTGGCCATTTCAGTCAGTTCTGTTTATATGATACAATCTGATTGAATGCCAATGCAAATCTTGGGACTCAGCCCCAGAGTCCTGAATCAAATTTGAAAAGGCCATATGTGGGCAAACAGGGGTTGACTGACTATGGCAGGTAGGGCTCTAGGCTTACAGCCAACCCTTCACTGGGCACGACCAAAGGCCACTGCAGTAGGGATTGGCCCCGCCTAATGGGTTGGGTGCAGGACCTACCCGTAGACCTGCAGCAGGAAGGCTTGAACAAAACATAAAACAACTCCTTTATAATAAACACAACTTTTTTACAATCTTCAGGTCCTGTAGTAATGCAGCAGGACCCACAAAAAGAACTCAATGCCCTATGGGAGTAATGCTGCACTCTGTCAATAGCACTGTGGATCTTTCATATGCGCAGGGTACTTATAGGTCCTAAAAAAATAAATAAAAATACAGTACAATCAGCCGTCTGAGTGGCTACTCAAGGAGTAATAGTCAACTAAGCCTGCCTGAAATAATTCTCCTTACCAACATTACTGGATCGACAATTTAAAGAGGCAGTATTGTAAATAGAAGTTCATTCCTTCATGGTCTCAGAGAGAACTTAACACCAAGAGACTCCAAACACACCATCCACCAGGTTAAGCTCAGGTGCAGAATCACAAGATGACAGCATTATTGATATTTAAAGCGACTTGATTACAAGATGCAGCTTTTTGTAATGTATTCCAGGTACTGACTGAAGGTGGCAGCCTCTGGAGAAACAAGCTAAATAATATTTTCTGTGGCTATGAACAGACACCTTAACCCCCTCGGTGCCTTGGATGAACTGGTCTCATCCAGGCACACGGTGCTCGTGTGCCCTGGACGAGACCAGCTCGTCCTGCACCCCGCCCACGGGGGGAGCGCTAGCGCTCCCCCCATGGGCCTCCCACCCACACACCCAAGTTGAGGATGGAAGGGGAATCCCTTCCCCTTCAACCCCTGACCCCTTCTAATTTTTGCCCCCCTGGGGCAATATCGGCCATGTTTTTGGCCGATCTCGCCCCCAGGGGTGCCGAAACCCTCTAGTCGTCAGGAATTGTGTGGTGTCTGTGTGTGTTTTGTGTGTTTGGGGGCACCCCTTGGGCAAGGGTCACCCCCCTAAAGGGGGGAACATTAATATTGGCCATTTCTGCCCCCCTTGGGGACAGATCGGCCTATTCTTTTAGGCCCATCTGCCCCGAGGAGGGCAGAAACCAACAACACGCCAGGGTTTTTTTTTTTTTTTTCCTGGTTTTTGTTTTGTGCTGGGGGTTCCCCCTTTTGGCCCCTTTGGCAAGGATCACCCCATAAAGGGGGCATGGAGCTGTTGGCCATTTCTGCCACTAGGGAGCAGTTCGACCAATTATTTTTCCCCCCATCTGCCCCCAAGGGGGGCAGAATCCACTTAGGCACGAGGGATCCTGTGTGTGTGTGCGTCTTGTGTGGGGGGCGGCACCTTTGGCAAGGGTCGCCCCCCAAAGAGGGCACGTTACTGATGGCCATTTATGCCCACCTTGGAGGTAGACTGGCCTATTTTTTTGGCCCATCTGCCCCCAAGGGGTGCAGAAGGCACCAAGATGTCAGGATTTGTTTTTTTTTTGGTTCCCTTTGTTTTTTGTGTGTGCTGGGCTGCCCCCTTTGACAAGGGTCGCCTCCCCCCGAAGGGGGCACAGAGCTGTTGGACATTTCTGCCCCCCTTGGGGGCAGATTCGCCTATTTTTTTAGGCCCATCTGGGCAGAATCCACTTAGGCAACAGGGATCTTGTGAGTGTGTATCTTGTGTGGGTGGGGAGGGCGGCCCCTTTGGCAAGCGTCGCTCCCCAAAGCGGGGCACATTACTGATGACCATTTCTGCTCCCCTTGGGGGCAGATCAGGCTATTTTTTTAGGCCTATCTGCCCCACCAAGACATGAGGGGATTTTTTGTTGTTGTTGCTCCCATTAGTTTTTTTGTCCTGGGGCACCTCCATTTGCTCCCTTTGGCAAGGGTCACCCCCCCCAAAGAGGGGACAGAGCTGTTGGCCATTTACGCCCCCCTTGGGGCAAATCGGCCTATTTTTTTGTAGGCCCATCTGCCCCCAAGTGGGGCAGAAGTCACTTAGGCACCAGGGACAATTTCTAAGTTCTTGGGGAGCAGGTGTTTGTCAACTGGCGAAGTATTTGTATTTGTGATTATAACAGTTTATTTCTTCTTTTTGTTCTAGTTCAAAGCTTTTGCTTCCTTTGCTGTGGATCCTTGCGGTTTTGGCAGTAGTTGTCCAGCGGTTTGCATAGTTGCATGTTTTAGGTAAGTGAAAGCAATTTACTCCAAAGGACTATTGTTGACATGCATGAATGACATGTTCATTGGGTGTGTACTAAATGCAGTATTGTGTGTGGAATTGTTCTTAGATTTGAGCACAATCATATTTGTGTTGTCATATGTCTAATTTGCTTTATTCTTTTTTCTTTTTAGTGGGATATCATTGGTGATTGCTGTGTCTGTGCAGAGTAGTTGCTGGTAAGTAGCTTTTTCAGGTAAGTGAGTGGTATAGTTTTTTAGTACATAACTCTTTGTGATAAAGCTACACTTTGTTTATTACTTATTTTAGTGCTGGTTGTTGTTGGCAATCCATTTATTGTTAGCAAGGATCATGGCTAGCCACAGAGTGACTGCTCAGCAGGTTGTTGGCAGCTTTTTGAGTCGTCTTCAGACCATGATTACAAGACGGACTCTGCATCTGAGGCAGAGGAGGATGTGAGACATTCTGGCAGTATGTTTTTTGTGTCCGAGAGGATTCCTCTGATGAGGAAGCCACTCTCAGTGCAGATGAAGGGCCTGTTTTAGAGGAGGACATTTATGTGCCAAGAGTGCAGCATCCTGGGGTTTCCCATTAGAAGACCTGACACCTGAGTTGCCCCAAACATGGAGCAGCCACAGTTACCTGCATTTACTGGTCTCCCAGGTTGTAGAGTCAATATGGAAAACGTTTTGCCTGTCAATTTCATTCACTTGTTTATGGACAATGTATTTTTGGAAGAGATTGTGGAGCAGACTAATTTGTATGCCAAGCAATATTTGAGGGACAATGCTGCCAGACTTAGGTCTCAGTCTAGAGCTACTCAGTGGGTTCCCACATATCTGGAAGAGATTAAAAAGTTTTTAGGTTTGACTTTTTTGATGGGGTTGATAAGGAAGCCGTCACTGGCTTCTTATTGGTCTACTAGTCCCTTGATGGCAACGGCTATATTTCCTGCAACTATGACACTCAATTGCTATTTGCTTCTTCTTCGTATGCTGCATTTTGTAGACAATGCTTTAGCCTTGCCACAAGATCACCGTGATTGTGACCGTCTTTTTAAGATAAGCCTGTCCTTGATCATTTTGTAGATCGGTTTTCAGAGGTCTATGTTGCAGGCAAAGAGATAAGTGTGGACGAGTCTTTGCTCCTTTTCAAGAGGCGTTTAGTTTTTAAGCAGTACATTCCTAGTAAGAGGGCACTGTATGGGATTAAATTGTATATGCTGGCAGAAAGCAGCACAGGATATATGTATAATTTCTGGGTCTACACTGGTAGGGATTCCAGTATTGACCCTCCTGGTTGTACGGCCACTTTTGGAGTTAGCGAAACAATTGGGTGGGAACTTAGTAGACGACTGTTTAATAAAGGTCACCATTTGTACATAGATAATTTCTAAACTGGAGTGCAGTTGTTCAAGGATTTGTTTAGAGTGGACACTGTTGCTTGTGGCACAATCTGTTCTCATCGGAAAGGCTATCCAAGGGAGCTTGTCTGTAAAAAACTTGAGAGTTGTGCAGTGCCTTGCGGAGTAATGAGCTGCTAGCTCTGAAATTTTCATACAGGAGGGATGTGTACATGCTATCTACTATCCATGATGAGAGTACTTCCCCTGTGACTGTTTAGGGTCAGGTTGCCGAAGTGCGCAAACCTGCATGCATTTTGGAGTTCAATAGGCACATGGGTGGTGTTGAAAGAGTAGATCAGAGGTTGGAACCTTACACTGCTCTTCGCAAGTCTTACGTGTGGTATAAAAAGTTGGCCCTACATTTATTTCATTTTGCAACTTGTAATGCTTTTATTGTGTTCAAGGATTGTTCACCTGAGTCAAAGTTGACATTTGTTAAATTTCAGGAGTCAGTGATAAAGAGCCTTATTGTGGTGGAACAGGCAAGAGTTCCTAGACTAGCAGTGGTGGAGGATGTGGCTAGATTGAAAAATCGCTACTTTCCAGATCACATTCCTCCCAATCCCCCAAAAAACGTACCCACTAAGAAATGTAGAGTATGTGCCCGAAGAGGTATCCAGTGGGAGAGCCGGATGTACTGCCCCGATTGCCTTTCAAAGCCTGGGCTGTGTATGCCCGGCTGTTTCAGAAATTACCACGCAAAGAGAATTTTTGGGGAAATACCGTGAGCGTAAACTGCCTATTCTATATTTTCATATGTTCAGCTTCACGATTGGCATTACTGTCATGTACTTAGTTAGAGCTTTTGTGTTTGTAGTTGTGTGCGTATTTTACAATTAGTTAGCGGTTCCTTTGATGTTTATAAACAAAAAATTGATGGTGGTGTGCATGGGGTGGCGCTTGGCTGGTGGTGTGCTGGGGTGGCACTTGGCTGGCGGTGTGTGTGGGGTGGCACTTGGCTGGCGGTGTGCTTGGGGTGGTGCTTGGTTGGTGGTGTGTGTGGGGTGACCCTTGGCTGGCAGTGCCAGCCAAACGTCAGTCCACACACTCCCATCAGCTAGTGTGACTGCTGTATCAGGTATGTGGACGTATGTAAGTGATGGGCCCTTGAGTGGCGCTGTCTGTCGATGCAAGTGTTGTAATGTGCTTGGCCCGTGGCTGGCGGCGTCAATGGTCTTGTGCATGTCACGTATCAAAGGTGTGTGAATGGACTGCAAAACGGTTGATGCCTTGACGCGGCTTTACAGCTCACGAGCTGTGAGTCATTGGTTCAGTTTTTGGGCCTTTCAGTTATAAACAGTGCATTTCAATTTTGTGAAATCTCTACTGAACCATCACTCACCCTTGTGCCAAATCCAACCCGTATGTGTAGTAAAAATGGCAAAACCTGCTCCGCCGTAATCAGGTGTCGCAGCACACTTGTGACACGCTAGGTGTCTCAGGTGGGACCCCGATGATGAACCATGCCACCAACTTGGTTGGTGGGTGAGGAGTCTTTTTCACATAACCTAAGTGTGTTTCTTTTCACAATTTTAGTGTTTGGCACATCACGGACGTACGTGGACACATCAAAATGATGTATTGCAAAACTACATGTGTTTAGAGGGGAGGGGCACCTATGTCTTTGGTTGTGGGTGCGGCCTTCATCTAGGAAAACCTACCAAACCCAGACATTTTTTTAAACTAGACACCCCAAGGAGTCCAGCGAGGTGTGGCTTGCGTGGATCCCCCAACATTTTCTTACCTAGACTCCTCTGCAAACCTCAAGATTTGCTTAAAAAAGCATATTTTCCGGACTTTTCTTAGTAGGATCACCGCACCAGCACAAATTGCTACTCCCCAGCATTCCTCTCAGTCTCCCAAGTAAAATGACACCTCACTTGTGTGGGTCCCCAAAGCAGAGTTAGCCTAAAGATGTATAAAAGAAGAATATGTCCTTATCAACGCACTGTGCTATCCCCTCTATCTCTACAAGTTTTGGGCCTTTTTCTGTGGCAGGCACCTGGCCCACCCACACAAGTGAGGTATCATTTTTATCGGGAGCCTTGGGGGAACGCTGGGTGAAAGTAAATGTGAGCGAGAAGTGATTTTTTAACCAAACTTTGAGGTTTGCAAAGGATTCTGGGTAACAGAACCTGCTGGGAGCCCCACAAGTCACCCCATCTTGGATTCCCCTAGGTCTCTAGTTTTCAAAAATGCACAGATTTGGTAGGTTTCCCTTGGTGCTGGCTGAGCTAGAGGCCGAAATCCACAGGTAGGCACTTTGCAAAAAACACCTCTGTTTTCTTTGAGAAAATGTGATGTGTCCACTTTGTGTTTTAGGGCATTTCCTGTTGCGGGCACTAGGCCTACCCACACAAGTGAGGTACCATTTTTATCGGGAGACTTGGGGGAACGCTGGGTGGAAGGAAATTTGTGGCTCCTCTCAGATTCCGGAACTATCTGTCACCAAAATGTGTGGGAAAAGTGTTTTTTTAGCCAAATTTTGAGGTTTGCAAAGGATTCTGGGTAAGTGACAAGTGAGGTAAAAATTTTATCGGGAGACTTGGGGGAACATAGAATAGCAAAACAAGTGTTATTGCCCCTTGTCTTTCTCTACATTTTTTCCTTCCAAATACAAGACAGTGTGTAAAAAAGACGTCTATTTGAGAAATGCCCTGAAATTCACATGCTAGTATGGGCACCCTACAATTCAGAGATGTGCAAATAACCACAGCTCCTAAAAACCTCATTTTGTGCCCATTTTGGAAATACAAAGGTGTTCTTGATACCTATTTTTGACTGTTTATTTTTCAGCAAATGAATTGCTGTACACCCGGTATAGAATGAAAACCAACTGCAAGGTCCAGCTCATTTATTGGCTCTGGGTACCTAGGGTTCTTGATGAACCTACAAGCCCTATATATCCTCGCAACCAGAAGAGTCCAGCAGACGTAACGGTATATTGCTTTCAAAAATCTGACATTGCAGGAAAAAGTTACAGAGTAAAACGTAGAGAAAAATTGCTGTTTTTTTCACCTAAATTTCTATATTTTTTTATTTCAGTTGTTATTTTCTGTAGGAAACCCTTGTAGGATCTACACCTATTACCCATTGCCGAATTCAGAATTCTGTCTACTTTTCAGAAATGTTTAGGTTTCTAGGATACAGCATTGGTTTCACATCCATTTCTGTCACTGACTGGAAGGAGGCTAAAAGCACACAAAAAATCGTAAAAATGGGGCATGTTGCAGTAAAATGCCAAAATTGTGTTTAAAAATTGGGTTTTGTGATTCAAGTATGCCTGTTCCTGAAAGCTGGTGATTTTAGCACCGCAAAGCCTTTGTTGATGCCATTTTCAGGGAAAAAACCACAAGCCTTCTTCTGCAGCCCTTTTTTTCCCATTTTTTTAAAAAAAAACGACATTCTTACTGTGTTTTGGCTAATTTCTTAGTTTCATTCAGGGGAACCCACAAAGTCTGGGTACCTCTAGAATCCCTAGGATGTTGGAAAAAAAGGACGCAAATTTGGCGTGGGTAGCTTATGTCGACAAAAATCTATGAGGGCCTAAGCGCGCCCTGCCCCAAATAGCCAAAAAAAGGCCTGGCACATGAGGGGGGAAAGGCCTGGCAGCGAAGGGGTTAACAATGAACACAAAGACTTGTTGAAAAACAAGATGTAAAAATAAGCTGTTAAAATTGTAAAAATTAAAACACTAAAAGAATTACAATAAAGAAATAAGAAAAAACTTGTGGAAAAAACTAACCACAAACACTGTTTTTGAACTCCTCTGTGAAAAAACAAGGGTTATGTACAGAGGGAATCAGGTTTGATGCTTACACAAAATTGGGGGAGTCATCAGACCTACTGCTGAACTCCTTAATGCATATAGACATCCACGAAGCAGAAGGTTAAAGTGGCATTCTAGTTACATGACAAGGTCACACAAATAGCTAACATTTACAAACCAAACAAAATTGAAATTTGTCAGTTATAGTCCAGTGAGCTAGTTATAGTTTACACCCACTGTCATGCTCTTCTTATGATGTTACATATTGCATCACATATGACATGTTGAATGAAATCATTGATTGCATGACTGATATCTCAAATGGCATCATTGATGGTATCACGGAGGACACCATTCACAAGAGTGCTATTCACATTTCACCATAAAACCTTAGACGGTTTCTGATTTGGTAGTAAAGGGTCTACAACAATATCTACAGCATAGATTTACTGTGTGTATATGAATACAGTAGAAACATTATAGCCCTGTATTCCGTTGCTTTTAATTGAACCTAGGATCTGGATCGACTGCAAACAGTGACCTGTGATTGGTGCTTTACTTTTTGCATTGTGCTTTATTACTAAATCTTTAAAAAAATCACACAAATTCACATCTTGTAGCTTGTGGGATTCATGTTGTGTGGTACTTTGACTTTTTAGTTGTTTTTGATACTGCTAAATACTTTGGACACTTTTAATCTACACCCGTCTTATTTATGTCATATCTAAGAGAGGTTTAGTTTATTTATGTATTGAACCTAACAGAGATTTGTGGTTTTGAACGTATACATGGGAAGGACTTACATCTCCTCCTTAACTAGGAACCCATATTTGTATGCATAGAAATGTATATGTGTGTGTGTGTGTGTACACACATAATTATATATATATATATATATATATATATATATGTATATATATATATATATATATATATATATATATATATATATATATATATATATAAACACTTTAAAAAAACAAAGTTTACAGGGATGTTGTAGTTGTGAATAGGAATTCAGCAGTTATAAGTAGAGTAACCTTAAATAACTGTAGTTTGTGCTTTCAGGTAACTATAACTTGGGCAACCTCCATGCACAGTTTTTTCCACAAACATTTACTCCAAATGTTGCATTGATTTTAGCAATGATGTTATCAAAGATGTCATGAGTGCTGTAATGTGTGGGGTATTTAGCAGTACATGGCAAGGGTGCAAATTACAGTTTTCTTAGGGCACTAGTCATAGATATTTGAGATAACTCCAACTGATGAATTTCTATAGTTTTGGTGAGTCAATTATGAACCGCGTTAAAAATCACATAATAAAATGCAAACATATCAATAAAAACTACACTTAACGTCGATTCTTTCACATGCACCACCGCACGACACCCAGAATACCTTAAATTATCATCTAGATGATTTATGACTATGGTTGACCAATCGCGCCATAGTTTATTTACATAACACAGTGAACAATTTAATGGTGGCATGATGAAACCTGAAACCTAAAAATTAAATGACTTTATCCTGGCACTAATCATTCGGGGCCATTTAGTACGACCCTCCAGTTTAATAACGTCCCAGGAAACTATCCCTGTTACACCTCGTCCTGCACCAATTTCCCCAGGCTGATGAAACCTATAGAACACCACAAGTTGTTATTCTTATGCGAAAAACTGCAGGTGCATTGACGATCGTAACTTCCATGCCTCCAAGATGTATGTTGAAACCATCATCACAATGTGTTTTTCATCTGAACACATACATACGACTTCAGCTTCTTTACACTTCCTGACACCGTACATTTTAAAAAGTGGTTGTAAGTACAGTTTACAAAGTTCAAGCGTAAAATGACATAATAAAAGGAAATTAGATAGTGTTTCTTGGCCACCATGAAGGCAAGGGCAGCAATCTAATCTCCCCGGGGGAACAAGCTGCCACTTATTAGTAACCGAGATGACCGGTAGTGTGCCCATGCAAAATTTTAAATAGAGAGCTCTTTTTTTCCTCTGGGTATATGATTCAAGTTCCTCTTTTGTCCAAATGTGAATCCAGTTGGAGTCAATGTAATATAGTCCTCAATTTTCCTCATTTTTAAGTCTATTCTTATCACTTTCATCGGTATGCCGTTGCCTAGACAAAGTAATCAGCGTATGAATTTATTTTCAGTTACTTGTATTGGTGGAGTCTTTTTGAATCCCCAGATCTCTGCACCGTGTACAGCTGCAGCCCTTGCTTACGTTTTATACACAAGCAGTGCAGAACTCACAGAGTGATTGCCTGTGGCTTCTGCAAATCTGAGTAAAGCTCCAGCTTCTTGGGACAGGAAGATGTTACTTTTATAAAGTTGCAGATTCCATGTAAATTTATCATCCAGCCTGCAGCCCAGGTAGTCGTAGGTCGCCGCTTGGTCCAAAGATTATTTATTTACCTTAAAGGTCACTCGCATATTCTGTTTTTGATTGAGAACCATAAACTTTGTTTTACCCTCATTAATCTCCATGTTCCTCAAGGCACAAAATGATTCAAATCTCTTTAGTAGACAATGCATTGATATCTCTGTTCTTGCCAATAGTACAGCGTCATCTGCGAAGAGCAAAATAGGTATGCTTTCGTTAGATAATTTCGGCACATCCACATTTAAATTCCTCAGATTTTGGCCTACTTCATTTATGTAGCAATTAAATAGAGTTGGGGCCAAGACACAACCTTGTTTAACACCTCACTGGATTGGAATCTCTGCTGTATAGTAATTTCTCAAGCTGTATCTGACCCTGGCGGTATTACCTGTATGCAGTAATATTAACATCCTTGAGATCTTTCCTGGGATTCCTATTTCTGACAGTAGCTGCCATAATATTTGGCGATCCATGCTGTCAAATGCTGTTTGAAGATCCACAAATACCAGGTATAGTGGGGATTCCATTAAGGAGACATATTTCGTGCAAATCAAGTTCAGCTTAAGGAGTTGATCTGTTGTACTTTGACCCCTCCTAAAACCAGCTTGATATAGCGATAATAGATCTTCTTCCTCTAACCACTGGTCTAGGCACAACTGAATCAGTTTAGCGGAAAAAATTCCAACACTGTCAAGCAATGAGATTGGCCTGTAATTACACACCATACCCCATGGCCCTTTTTTGTGTATTGGAACAATAGTGATTTTCTCCATGAAATCAGAATTACCTCAAAGTGCCAAACACTATTATATAGGGGAGTTAGAACTGGTAACCATAAGGATAATTAGTTACGATAGACGTCAGAGGGAATACCATCTGGGTCAGCAGCCTTGTACGGCTTTTGGAGAAGGATAGCCTCTTTAATTTCTTTCTGACTGAATTTGAGCACTATCTCCATGGCGTGCAGTACAGCATAGATTATTTGCATAGAGTTTGCACAGAGAGGGATGTTGAGAACTGATTCATCCTGTGTTTCGTGTTCTGACACAATGGGCCACTTTGTTGCTACCACGTAAGTCTCTCTGAGTGATAATGCCTTACTGGGTTTGTAGTTGCTGCCATCTGACCCTTGACTGAGGCTTTTTGAGTTATTATTACTCCCAGGTACGATCTTATCCTCTTCTTGATACAGGGCAGTGAAGTGCTTTACCCAAAGTTGTGGGTTGATGTTCAGCCTTAATTTTTTTGGAGGGCCTTCGCATTCCCACCTGATTATCTCCCAAAACCTTTTAGAGTTTCCAGCTGAGATTACATACAAGAGATCTTTCCAAAGCTTGTGTGGAGAAGTCTTCTTATATCGCAGTAATTCCTTGTATTGTTGCCTGCAATCAAAAAAATGTTGCTCTTTAGAGTTATTCATATGCCGTTTCTTTAATGCTTGTGATAGCGCCTTTTTTAATTTTAAGCACTCGCCATCAAACCAACCCTCAGTCACTTTTGGGTTGATTTTAAAATGCATAGTGATAATAGATTATTGAAATTTTGCAGAAGGAGAGAGGCCTTGTTACCTGGTAGATTCAGGAACATGGAGAGTGATGACAACCAGGTCTCACTGGGTGCACCTAGCTAATGTTAGGCTGTTTCCTTTATATAGAGGAACAGGTTTCCTGGAGCTCGTATCGGGGTGGACCATCTCCATTAGCAGCGGGTCGTGATCACTCTCAATCCTGTGCCCTATTTCCATGTCTATAATGTAGTGCCAGGCTTTGATGTTTATTGCCATATAGTCAATAATACTTTGCCTTTTTCCAACTCGGAAGGTGGATTTTAAATCTTTATCTGAGATTGTTCTTCCATTTAGTGTAAGAATCCCTCCTTCTATTAGAGCTTCAAAAATGAACTCTCTTTTCTTAGAGTCTTGGCAACGTTCAATAGGGAGGATCTGAATATTCCGTGCGTGAACACTTGTTCATCCCCGAGGGTAGAATGGGAATTGGTGTTAAAATCACCACATATTAGTAGGAAGCTTTTACAGAACTGGGGAGGGTGTCCATTCATGTAACCAGTCACAGGATTCCACAAGCTTCCAGATCTTTTATTTAAGATCTGTTCCTTGAACAGCCGCACTCCTGGCTTAACCTGAACCCAACTGATAGGTGGGAAGTACACATTCACTATTTCAAGGGACCACACCTCGTGTTTTACTACTAACATATGAATATCCATGTCTAATACAACGTGGGTTGCTACAGCATTTTCCAGTAGTGAAGTTCTAACCCAGATGGTCAAGTTGGTCTTCCTTTATTGTGTTTAGTTGCTGGTAGATGAAAAGTGGAAAACCCATCTAGGTCGATGGCATTGATTGACCAAGTATCCTGGAAGCAGCTGATATCTTGTTGTTTGATAAATTCTACACAGTCCTTATCCTCGGTTTTAGCTTTTAGGCCTACAATATTCCAGTTTAAGATTTTTAGTGGTGATCTAGTTCTATCTTTTATGCTTAGGCGGTCCATTTTTTGCTACAGGCTTCTGTATGACTGTTCTTCATATGTCTGTGGCAGTGAAGTGTTACCCATGATGTTTCTTGGGGAATTGACTAGCAAGCGGAACCTCATGTTGCTCAAGTTTGTTCGTTCAGGTAGTTGTTGTTTGGAGCTAATTGCTCCCTGCAATATCAAGCCGAAGTTGTCTTTTAGCTCGTACCTGCTTGATGCATTTTGTTTTTGAGCTTTTTCAAGAAATATTTATGAATACAGTTCCTTTTGCAGAATGGCAGTGGTTATTCCCCAGGTCTTCATCAGACTGGACCATTTTAGGATCTGTTTCACTATCCATGACGAAGCCCAGACTGTTTCCGATGGTACTCCACTTTCTGACCCTTTTCTTTGTATGAATCTTACTGAGAGCAAATCTTTAGTCGTTACATTCTGCAGGCCTGGCAAGGAGTTAGGCAGATATAAAATATTACACCTGTTTAGAATACCTTGGCTCCCTCTTGAGGAATACTCAGAGGTAAACATGATCATATCTTCATGCTCTTTATTTCTTTCAGTATGGATCTCGATATGCTCGCAGCCTTCCTGCGACCATCTTCCTTGGAGTCGATTTTCTTCTTTCTCATTACTATTGCTGATAGCTACAGGTCATGTGGATGCTGGCTCTTCCTAATCTTTTATCCTTCAGTTATTTGTTCCTGCATGCTTCATGTATTTGACTTTTTGACTTTTTGAGGGCCAGAATTCCATTTTTACTTTAGTTTCCCAGTCAAGTGCTGGGCGTGATAGAGCAGGCAGGGTGTTAACATATCCCAGCTGGCTACTGTAATTTTCTAGCCTGGCCTGAGAACAATATTTTATTTTTTTCAGAGGTACAGGAGCCGGAGCTATTAAATTGTCATTAGTTTCCACACGTGTGGTTATTTTTATACTTTGTTCGCTTTCTGTGGGGTCAGTACTCTTTGGCCTCCTGATTTCCTTTTTACTATTTACTTGTGGTATGCCATCGATGGTGGTGTTTGGCAATGGATGACAATTTCCATTATAATTACCCACTACGTTTGGGTGATGTACTTGGGCTAGATGTTCTATTTTTGTAACTACGGGATGCTTGTGTTTGCTAGAGCATAACTTTAGTTTTTATGTCTCTGGGCTCCATTTGTATATTCCATTGACTAAGGCATCACTTGCCTCGTTTAACCCTGGACTTACTGCTGGGTCTGTTTCTGAGCTCTTTTTGTTCCCTAAACCATGGCTAAGTACTTTACTAGCCTTAAGTCCAGTGGGTATGCGATTTATGTGAGAATGGTAGGTGCAGCTTTTATCACACAGCAAACCTGAGTTTTTATTAGTAAAGTTGCTATCTTTATCCATTGCTTTTCCAGGGCTCTCTGTCTTGACATTTTGGTCTATATACTGCTGTTGGGCTGGCTGAACATTTTTTTTAATTTGCCCCAGTGGGCTTGACTGCCGCATCGGATATTGTGCCTTTTTTGCTGTAACTTTTTGATTTCCCCTATATTTTTTCCACTTGCTTTTCTGTTTCCTTATTTGTTGAAGCCTTTTATTATGAACCCTCTTTCCTGCTATACTTGAAGCTTCAGCTCCTGATGCAAAGCTTCCGTTCTTTCCCTCTATCTCATCTATGCAAATGTTCACGTCTGGGGAGCCTGCTCCAACTAGGCTTCGCGAGCCTACTCTGTCTGTTGGCATTCTTGGGGTTCTTGACTCTATTTCTGTGGGCTCACTGTTGCACACATATGAGTTTTTGAGGCTATGTTTACAAACTTCAATTATATTTTTAATTATCTTTGGGACTTCCATTAGTTTCTCCAGCAGTGCTCCACAAACTTGCCTATCTGCCTTATCAGCCACTACCTGTTGCTGCAGAATTTCCTCTTACAGCACCCTCTACCAGGGCCATCCTATGATCTAATGTCTTTATTGATGCTGTAAGTTGTTTGGTCAGCTCAAGTTGATTATCAAGTTTAAGGGACTGGGCCATGATCATAGTTGCAATTGAGTCCAATGTTGTGCATATAATTTTCATGATACTAAGAATTGGTTGGTTGATCTAATGAAAAGTCATCTATATTTTCCCAATTTTGCCCATTTTGCTTATTAGTTATTTGGCCTTCCAAGGCCTTGTCATCCTTGTCCCTGATGTCTCTTATTAAATTGCCACCCAAAAAATGTAAGTCCTCCGATGTTATGCTGTCTAATTGGGTTTCTATATTACCTATTAAAGAGTTATCAATTGAGGAGAGCTCTAAACTAAATGAACTAATATCATATCTGCGTAGTGCTGAATTGTTTTTTCCTACTTGGCTTTCAAAATAGGACTGCAGTGCTCAGAGCTTTCGGGACTGCTTTATTGATGGTTGTTCCATTTTGGACCTCTTCTCATTTATATTCTGATGTACTATTGACTCCACTTGGATGCTTTCTGTTGGGGTTGTTTGTAAGGAATTCCCGAGTTTTTGTAATCCTAATTGGACTCGAAAATAATTCCTATATAGTTCATGACTCTTTCTTTGCTCCCTGAGGAATGATCCCATTCTGGTGGCTTGTTTATTTCCAATTCACTGCCCTTTGAGGAGTTATTCATTGGTTGGGATGATTGCAGTTGAGATAGAAGTACTGTATATCCTGCTGCCAAGCCCTTAATTGCTCCAGTTCAGCCCCCATCACATTAGCGTCACCTTTCTCCCGCAGTGACTGTGCTGTGGGATCACTAGTCATGGAACATTGCATCTGCAGCCAGTCAGCGCTTGAGTTAAGATAGTTATAGTAGTTGGTTATAGTGTTTGCTTTTGATTTAGCTTTCCTTGTCTCCTTATTCCCAACTAATTCCAAATGCAGCAATGTGTTCTGTTGTTTCCTAATTGGGGGACTTGTAGGGCCCCACTCAATTTCTCCTGCATTCGATGTTGCTCGCCCAGTACCACAGGTCAAGCCCTGAACCGGCCCCCCACTGGGTCCCTTATCCTCCATATCATCTGAGTCAGCATGGACTGGCAGAGAAGGTTCCAAATCGGACACCCTACCCTTCTTCTCTACTGATTCGCTTTCATCACCGGGGCTTCTGGATTGAAAACCTCCAGCTGCGGCCTCTACTTGTCTTGTGGGTTTCCCTCGGGTTAGCTGTATGGTTCTGGGATCCTGATCTAGCCGTAATCGTGCTCATTATAAGGTTCCTGCTTTGAACATTGGAATTTTGTTGGGCGGGCTAATGCCACCTTAGCCCTCTTTGTTTTTCCCCCTTGTTCTGAACATCTTGGGAGTACGGAACTTCTCCTTAGTTCCTTGCAAGATCTTTGTAAATGACTTTGGTTGGGCTCTCGCCGCCTAGAAAAATTTAAACAGTTTTATTTTACGGAGATATAATGACTCCTTTGCCGTCATTAGCGTATTGCTCCTATTCCTCGCCTCTCCTTTTCCTTCTCCTCTTCTTCTCCTCTCTGTTGTTGCTGTTGTTCTCTCCACAACTTAAATATACATAGTTAAAATATGAGCTTACTTGCGTTTACTTTACTTCACTTGTGTCTACTGCCTGCTGTTCGGCATCTCCTCTCCCCCTCTGGGTACACTTGAAATATCCTTGAATTGCCTTGCACCACACGAGGCTCACAGTCCACATAGACCTCCCGGGAACAGCAGCCAGATGGCAGTCGGGCAATCAGGCTGTCAACAAGCGGTTGGCAGCAGCAGCAGGAAGCAGGCAGTAGCAGACAGCCAGCAGCCGGAACTAGAACTGCTGCTAAATCTCAAGTGGAAACAAGGGGTGGTGAGGAATGGTCGCCCCCCCCCCCCCCGTCTGAGGCTAGTACCGCCAACAGCACCAATGCAGGGGCCAACACAGAGGCCAACACCTGGACTGACCCAGCCCGGACAGCAAAACCAGCAGCAACACCGCCGATGGAATATGACAATGCAGCAACACCGCACAATCTGTGGCACGATCTGCCTCAAATCGCCATCAGCCACCCGGCACCAGCGTCAACGTCAGCATCCAAGACAAAACCAGCTCTTTACTATCCTCAAGTCTCCAGTTACTGGAAAAAACCTAATTATAACATCCCTGCAACGTTTGTTTTTGTCAGTGAACTTTTATAGTTATCCCGTCCACCATATTAAAAGTTCCATAGGCTATAACTGAGCTGTAATACAGCTGATGGGATACCTGTCATGTTTGTGGGAGAGTAACCCCCTCCGCCAAACTCTAAATCAGGGCCCTTGTCTTGTGTGCTTTACATGTACATTTTAAATGCATTTTTTAATTTTGCACATGGATACCACCAAGTCCAACTTGGTGGTAATTAGCGATTCCTAAGGAATCCTTATTTGCGATTTCTAATTTAGAGAGTCGCAATTTACGACTCTCTATACAGGGTCGCAATTTTAAGGAATCGCTATTTTAGTGATTCCTTAAAATTGCGTTCAGAATGTATTTAATACATTCAGAAATGGTATTTTGCATTCGCAAACGGGCATTCGCACCGTTTGCAAATGCAAAATGCTTTCACACATCTGGCCCTTATTTCCCATAGGAAGAAGCACAATATGGCATGTCTAGTATCACATTTAAAGTTATCATAAATCCAACAACTTGCCACTGTTGAATTTAATATAACTTGCACCTAGAAAGATTTATAGAACTCTTTCTAAAAGTTACCAGTTTCAGTTCTATAATGCCCTTCTCTGATTGGCCAGCCTCTGACAGCCTGACCCAGCTGCACTGATGAGGTGTGAAGTGGCCTGGGCTGAACAGAAAGGAAATGCCTGTGGGAGGAGAATTGTCTCAGCAGACGGTGAAACAAAATCGGGGGAGAGCAACCAAGCTGTACTTAAAAGGAGGGAAGGGCATTTGGGCCAGCAAGTGGACATCCCCATTTCCTGCAAAACCTGACAGCCAGGTGCCCTCCCATTAGATTAGGAGTAGGCTGGAAAGGGGTGTGTTAAGGGAAACATAGCCACACCAGTGGGTGGGTGTAATGCTATCTGTATTTCAACACCGGCTCCTTCTTGAGCACTGACTCCATGTTGTGATTATCTTAGCTTCAAACACTGTCACATCAGTGGCACAGGTATTTCTCCATGCACAGCTTGTTTTGTACACAAACTGTGTTTATGCTCTTCTTCCTAGCACAATGTTACACCGTGTTGGAACAAAACATGGGGGTTGTGGAAGGTACATGATAAGAGAAGGCTTCAGACTGGGAATGTTTCCATCAAGGAAAAGTACAGCTTCTCTTTCTTTAGAATACGCATTGGGGCAGTGCCCCTTCCTTTGTGTTTTCGATGCAGAGGAGCACAGCCAGCACTTGAATTTCATAACTTATGCAAAGGGAGAGGGAGGTTGCCAGAACCTTTTTCTTGGGTTTGTTTAAAGTATATAAGGTGGGGAGGCTTGGCACTGACTTGGAAGGAGTTCTGAACGTGGACACCTGGTCCAGGTTAAAATGTCCCATGTTGGAAGGATCTTCTACTGCCTCAGCTATCCTTGGTGTGATGTTGACAAGGATGAAGAAGCCAACCCCCATGGTGATGCATTTTTAATTCTTAATTATCTAGCCTGACTATGCTTATATACTGATTCACTGCACTTATTCATTGTTGATGTATTGCACATTTTTCTGCCTATCATTGTTTAACTGCTATGATTATTTTGGCATCTACACATGTTTTACTACATCCAAGTTAAATGCTCATGTTCATTGTTGTGTGCTTTTGTTTGAGATGTGGGAAGTGTCTTAATAAACTCATTACTCAGAATAAGAGTGCTGAATTCTTTGGTTTTGTTTCCTCTTAGTTTGAAGCTAAGCAGAACAATTTGGAATAGTCATTCGCAGGATACGAAGTGAAAGATTTAAAAATGAAAATGTTTGGCCAAAAGTCAAAGGCAGTTTCCAATGACATACCAGGGTGGGAAAAAGCACTGTGACTTGTAAGTAATAGTTCAGGATACTTCTCCCTTTTTATCTGAATTTCGAATAACTTTTTGCACCAGTATATTAAGGTTCATTGATGTATGTGTTTATTTCTTTTCTCTCTTTCCTTATTTTCTAATCCAAATTTCGGTATATTCTACGGTCTTTCTTTGTCCTTCATTTCTCCTTGCGAGTCTCTCATGTATTTTCCTTCTGTTCTTCTCCCAGGTATGAGATTCAAACGCTCCAGAATCTCGTCCACATCAGGAGAGGGAGAGAAAAAAGAAAACATGAACCCTGTATTAGGTAAGTGGGTGGGTAGCGTAATATTACTTTCTACTTTTCACTTCCCAGAAAGATTTATTTTCCCATCTGTACCTTTTGTGAGTTGTGAATTAATAATTCCTGGTTTCTCCTTGATTTTTGTGTAAGTTGTGTGGCCTGGATTGTTTTCTCTCCTTTTTTTGTCTTTTCTTGTATGATGTGTCTCACCCTTTATTCCCCTTCACCTTGAGCTATTTACCTCTTATAAGTGCTCTAATTCTTTTCTCTCTTTTTTTTTTCAGTCGGTTAGTGCCTAACGCGTCACCCTCCTGCTCCCAGAATTTCTCTTCCCTCCCCTCCGATGGTTTCACCTCCTTCCCCTGCCCATTTTCGTACCTGTATAAGCCACGCACCTCTAGGAACGTGGCTGGATTCCTCGCCTGTTACTCTCTCCCTCGTCTTCCTGTCGGTGGACGAGCTCTGCTCTCTGTGGTGTCTTCATCCCGTTGTCTACTTCTCTTCCTTGTGTGCCGTCATCTCCGGCACAGCTTTCCTAGGAGGAAAGACGCCCTGCTCCTTTGTGACTAGCGACTTCCTCTTTGCTCTCCCCACGTGGCTCCTTCCCTTCTGGGTCCTTGCGCGGCTTCTACCGGCTCCTCTCTGACATCATGCCATTCTGGACGAAGATATACTCTGGCACTCATCAGAATGCCCCAGGGGTACTCAGCATCTGCCCCCATTTCTCCTGTTACTCATGAACGGCCATTAGCTGTTGGGGCTAAGAATTGGTGGGATACCAGGATAAGAAATCAGCATTGGATAGTAAGGAGCCTGGGGAATGATTCACCTGAAACATAAAAGGTTGCAACAATAAGAACCACGTAGTACCCTGATGTTTGTATCCTTATGTCTTGATAACCAATTCAAAGGAGTGTGATCAGTGAGAAGTGTAAAGGGTCTCTCTAACAGGTAATATTGATGGGATTTGATGGCCCATTTTATAGCTAAACATTCTTTCGTCACTGTGGGATAGTGTCTCTCTCTAGGTAATAGTTTCCTACAGATGAACAACACCGGATGGAACTGCACATCCTCCCCTTCCTGTGACAACACAGTCCCTAGTCCCTGTTCGGAAGCATCTGTTTGTAATTAAAAGGGATTCTGAAAGTCAGGGCAATCTAAGATGGGTTCTGTGGTAAGAAGCTTTTTATGGGACATAAATCGTTGATGTTGTAGATCAGACAGTTTGGCTATGTTGTTCTGCTGTCCTTTTTCTAGTAAACCTGTGAGAGGAGCGGCTATGGTAGAAAAATGGGAAATAAATTGTCTATTTTAACCAACCTTTCCTAGTAAGGCTCTTACATCTTTCTTATTCTTTGGGATGGGAATCTGTCTAATAGCGTCCACGTTATCCATTTGTGGTTTGATCAATTCTTTCTCTATCACATAACCCAGGTAATTAATTGAGTTTTCCCTATGTTACATTTTTCTGGGTTAGCGGTTAGTCCGGCTTTTTGTAGGGTCTGTAGGACTTCTAAAAGCTGTTCTAGATGGTTCTCCCAGGTAGTACTGTATATCGCAATATCATCCAGGTATGCGGCTGCAAATTCTTGATGAGGTTTTAAGACACTGTCTATTTGCCTCTGAAATGTAGCAGGGGCCCCGTGTAACCTGAATGGTAAGACTGTGAATTGATATAGACCCAAGGGGGTAGAAAACACAGTTTTTCCCTGTCTGATTCCTGAAGCAGAATCTGGCAATATCCTTTTGTTAAATCCAATGTGGTGAGATACTAGGCTTGTCCTAATCGTTCAGTTAGGTCGTCTATGCGAGACATAGGACAGGTATCAAAATAGGAATTTAATTCTCAAAAATCTATACAAAAACATATAGATTCATTGGGTTTGGGGACCAAAACTACGGGAGAACACCAAGGACTGGAAGAGGATTCAATAATGCCTGCTTTTAACATTTCTGTAACTTCTTTCTCTACTAGTTGTTTTCTAGCTTCGGGTATACGATATGGTCATTGTCGTGCCACCTTTCCATCTATTGTGCGGATGTGATGTTTTATTTGGTGAGACCTACCAGGATTTTTTAGAGAATACTCCTGGTGTGTCTGTACTACCTCTTCTACCTGTTTTCTTTGGGATGTGGTTAGTTCTAAGGCGTAATGAGGTTCCACTACTTGGTCTGATTTGACTAGGGAGTACCAGAATATCCAAGGTTTGGGTTGTAGTAATACATAGGTTCAACCCATTGTCCTTATTAAGTTCATCATTCTCATACCAGGCTTTCAACAAATTAATGTGTTAAATCTGCCTCTTATTGGACCCTGCCGGGACTTCTATCCAATAGGTCACCGGGGTCACCTTCTCTATAATTGTGTACGGTCCCTGCCATCTGGCTAGTAATTTGTTCTCTATCGTGGGTAACAGTATTAACACCTTCTAGCCTATGGGTAAATCATGTATCCTGGTTCCCACGTCATAATGGGACTTCTGGGTCTCTTCCAGCTGGGAGTGCACTTCTTCCCACATTGAATGTGATGTTTCTTTCAGTTCCATAGTGTAGGTAAGAATGTCTTTAGTCTCTTCCTCGGTTTCTTCCCACTGTTCGGCCGCAATGTCTAAAATGGTCCTAGGCTGTCTTCCAAATAGTAGTTCAAAGGTACTATATCAGTGGACGATTGTATATGTGTTCGTATAGCATATAACACCAAGGTCAACTTTATATCCCAGTCTCTCCCAGCTTCGTTTACGGCTTTTCGTAATAAGATCTTGATTGGTTTGTTGTAGCGTTTTACAAGTCCATCAGTTTGTGGATGAAAAACTGATGTTTGTATTTACTGGATGTCCAAAATTTGACATATTTCAGTCATTAATCTTGATATAAAAGGAGTCCCCTGGTCCGTCAGGATTTTTTTGGAAAACCCGACCCGGGATGAAAACCAATCATAGCCTGAGCTACACTTTTAGTCATCATGCTGGACAAAGGTACAGCTTCAGGATATCGGGTAGCATAACCAGTAATAAGATATACTGAGGACCCTTGGAGGAAGGCATTAGCGGACCCACCAAATCCATTCCTACTCATGAGAATGGTGGATCTATGATGGGTAAAGAGAGGAGATGAACTTTGGGTTCTGTTGGAGCGTTTAGGAACTGGCTTTTGGGACATTGCTGACAATGTCTTTGTATGTCCCCATATACCTGTGGCCAGTAAAACCATCTCAATATGTATTCCTCAGTCTTCTCCTGTCCGAGCTGTCCTCCCCCAGCCTGCCCATGTGCTAAATGTAGAACCTGAGCTTGGTATTCCTTAGGTACTACTAACTGTGTTTTCTTGCTCCCTTGTTGGGTAAAAGCTTGGTATAACAAATTGCTTTGGATCAGGAAATAAGGACCTATCGTATGACTTGTATCCATGAGGATAGCATGCCATGCATTTTTCAGGGTAGGGTCATCCCGTTGGCACTGTCAGAATTCTCCCGCGATGGATAATACCCTCTCCATTTGGTTAGTAAGTCCTTCTTCCTTTTTACTATGTTCTATTTAATATGTTTTCTTCTGTGCTCCCTTCTGGACCTTGGTCAGTCGTTTCTTACACAGATTACATTCTATTTCTTCTTCAGAGAACACGGCTTCAGCCCACCAGGATTCTAAATTGTAATTTGATTTTAGGCTATCTAGAAGATCCTGAAATGCCACATAATCAGTCCCTATGATGAGCTCTTCTACTAGATCTGGGATTCCCCTACTACAACTTGCTCTTCTTTTCCCCACCACCTAACCAGTATGGCAGCCACTGGATAGGTTTTACTATCACCGTGTACAGAGGTGATGACTAAATTTTCTCCCTTCAAACACTGATCCGGTTGTACGTATTTTTGGTTTATCACACTTTGACTGCAGCCCGAGTCTACTAATATCCGTCGGACTTGTAGGTTTATGATCAGGTTTGTGGTATACCAAGTAGTTGTATTACCCGACCACAAAACCTTCCCTTTGGCAATCCCTATTTCCATTGGTTCTACCTGGTTCAATTTCTGTGGGCAATAACGTGCAATATGTCCCTACTCCGGGCATTGAAAACACTGGGGTTTGGTCATTGGTTCCTTCAGCGACAGGCGGAAAGGATAGCTTTTGTCAGGATTTGATCCTGTCATGTGTCTTTTAGCGGGTGGATGACAAGTGGGTTTAGGGAGTAGCGGGACTGTTCTTGTCATAGTACCCCTAATTTCTGGAGCCCTATGGTAAGCACAGGATAATTCGATAGCCGATGCGTTGTCCATGCCGGGGTGTTGTCTAACCCAATTACGAGTCGCTGCCGGTAAGTATTGTTCCAGCACTATGGCCTGGAACATCTCGTCTTTAGTGGTCGCGGCAGGAGTCAGCCATTTACAGGATTCATGTTGAACTCAGTAATAGTGTCCGTGGGTTCTCAGCGTTTATCCACTTAATGCATCGGAACCGTAGCCTATAGCTCTCCTGATCTAGTCCTACCCGTTCCAAGATAGCCTTTTTAATGTCAATATATGGGGTTATCCCACCCGAGTTTACTGCTGCCTGTATATTGACCCCCATCGCTCTTGTGGCCAGATAGCCAAACTCAATACCCTCTCACAATCTGTGAAAAATGCATCCTCCTGATACTTCTATAATACGGTGCTAGGGACAGTAAGGTGGACTCGAGTGGTAGCAATGGTATCAGTGAGTTTTCCCAGTGCTGTTTCATGTACAAGCTGATTGTTTTCTATAATTGTAGCCTGGCTTTTTAATACCCTTTGTAGAGCATCTCGGTCTCACCTTGCCTCTTTTCTCTTTTCCTCCCATACTATTTGTAGGTGTCTCTGGCCCTCCACCAATTGGGCTATCATGTCCGCAACGCATGGTTGGTCCTCCATATTATCTTCCTGTCTGGGGTATTTCTTTATCCCACTTCTGACACCACTGTGACAGGTAAGTAATATGTCAGGATACTTCTCCATTTTTATCTGAATTTTGAATACATTTTTGCACCAGTATATTAAGGTTCTTTTATATACTTGTTTATTTTTCTCTCTGTCCTTATTCTCTAATCAAAATATCGGTGTATTCTACAGTCTTTGTTTGTCCTCGGTGTGCTTCTTTTCTCCTTGCGAGTCTTTCACGTATATTTTCCTTCTGTTCTTCTCCCCAGGTAAGTGGTTCAAATGCTCCGGAATCTCATCCACATCAAGAGAGGGAGAGAGAAAAGAAAACATGAAGCCTGTATTAGGTAAGTGGGTGGGTAGCATAATATATTCTTTCTACTTTTCCCTTCCCAGAAAGATTTATTTTCCCCTTCCGTGCCTTTGGTGAGCTGTGAATTAATAATTCCTGGTTTCACCTTGATTTTTATGTTAGTTGTGTGGCATGGGTTGTTTTCTCTCTTTTTTTCTTTTCTTGTAAGATGTGTCTCACCCTTTATTTCCCTTTACCTGGTGCTATTTACCTCTTATAAGTGCTTCATTCGTTTCTTTCTTGTTTTTTTAGCCAGTTAGTGCCTAGCGCGTTGCCCTCCCACTCCCAGAATTTCTCTTCCCTCCTCTCCGATGGTTTCACCTCCTTCCCTTGCCCGTTCTCGTACCTGTATAAGCCACGCTCCTCCAGGAACGTGGCTGGCTTCCTCGTCTGTCACTCTCTCCCTCGTCTTCCTTTCGGTGGATGCTCTCTGCTCCCCGTGGTGTCTTCGTCCCATCGTCTCCTTCTCTACCTCGTCTTTCGTTGTTTCTGGCATGGCTTCCCTCGGAGGAGAGACGCCCTGCTCCTCCGTGACCTACGACTTTCTCCTTGTTTTCTCCACGCCGGCTCCTTACCTTCTGGGTCCTCGTGCGGCTCCTCCCGGCTCCTCTCTGATGTTAGCCCGCTCTTGATGAAGGTATGCTCTGGCACTCATCAGAGTGCCCCATTTCTCCTGTGACTCGTGCCCTGTCACAAGCACCTTATGATGTTCTTGCAGCAGAATGGTCTTGTGGTGCTGGGTTATGTGAAAATTAGCGCAAATGTCTTGTTGATGCTGAACCGAAAACAGTTTTACTCCTTTTACAGAAAGTGACAGTAGATAGGGGACGTGATTTATCTATTTTAGGCATACGGGCTGGATCCTGTTATTTTGTTATAGAAAAATGAATGAGAAATGTGCTCAATTAGAATGAGGAAATCAGCAATTGAAGAGGCAGCTAGCTGAAGATAAAAATAATACAACCATGCTGCTTGTCAGCATAAGTTACTGCAGAAAAGGCAGCCGTTCGCCTTGCCATAAAGATACCATAAATGTAGGGGTAGAGTCAATCAAAAGAAAGGTCATTTAGCCGTTGCCAAATGAGGGTTAAATCGGATCCCAGGCCAATATTTGGGATTCCACTGATTTGTCCGATTCCAGTGATGAGTCAGTTAAGAAAGGTGGTAGCCTGCTTGAGACAGACAAACAGAAAGTGGTTCATGCACGGCCTATATTCAGACAGAAAATCCAGGTCACTCTATAAAACCTGGGCGGGCTGATATGACTCCTTAGAAGATTATTCTAAGCAGGAAATGAATATTATTATGCATAAGTTTTGCCAAAAACATGGGGAAGCATTGCTTATGTGTATGGTGTGGTTGTTTGACACTGGAGCTTCTGGGGTGGCACTGGATGAGGGAGATGCATGGAAGTTTTGCACTCTTAGCACTGACCCCCTCATTCAAGAGCAGTTTAGAGGTTATGGGAATGAACGAGTGACTAACTTGTTGCAATTGGCAGTTGTAGGATGTAGACAGAAATACCATACTGTATCAGACTGGCCATCAAATGATAAGCCTTGGTACACGTTGAGAGATGCTATGTAATGAATTAAAGAAGAAAGTATAGAAAGTGTTATTTTCTTTGATGAGGCTCAAAAGTTTGTTAGATGCACCACTGAACATTTCAGTGTGAAACAAAATCATTATGTTAGCTCCCCCAGCTTACAAGCAGGTATTAATGACTCTCCTAGTTAATCAAACAGTGCAGGCATTAAACGATGTACTGGAGGCAGTTCACGAGGTAGGAGAGCTTCGTGACTGGACAAAACCTGAGAGAGCCTCAAGGTCTGATGGTCGCACACACAATACCAGAGTATCTAGGAGAGATATGTTTATGGAGTTGTTGAAGAATGTTTTTAACAAAGAGCGGATAGATGGAATAGATACTAAGGAGGTCATTACGACTACGGCGGTCTTAAGACCGCCAGGGCTAAGGTGGGAGTCAGACCACCACCAATGTGGCGGAACAACCACCACATTACAACTGTGGCAGTAGCGCCAAGGCTGGACCAACAGCACCGCCAGGTAATGAGATTTGGTTGGTCTGCCGGTGCTGGCAGTTCTAATCCACAATGGGGATTACAAGTCCCTTTTCCGCCACTGATTTCAGGGCGGTAGCACCGCCATGAAAAGGCTGGCAGAGACAGGGTCCAGGGGGCTTCATGGGGGCTTCTGCACTGCCCGTGCACTTGGCATAGGCAATTCAGGGTCCCACATCCAGCCCTGTTGCGATGTTCACTGACTGCTTTGCTGACAGTGAACATCTCAACGGGTGCTAGTGCACCCTAATGCACTACAGCATTGCCACTTGCTCTATTATGAGCCGGAGACAATGCTGTATGCTCTTTTCCAACTGCTAACCCAGTGTGAAACTTGTAATGGGGCCCGCAGAAGGCAGCTGCACTGGTCCTCCTAGAGTATATACTGGAAATTGGCATTCTGAAGGGGATACCTCTATACTTGGATGATGGTTGTTATCAATTTTAATCAAAGCAATACATTTTAGTGGCAGCAGTGAGGGTGGGTCATCTGAAGATACCCCCAGTGAAGGTGCCCTCAGCAACCAAGGTGGTTTGTGTGAAACAATACCAAATTCAGGGAGGGCACAAGGAAATAAGTGAGACTATACAGGAGTTGATGGAGGCAGGAGTGATGGCTCTAGTCATGACTTAGTGGAACAACCCTTTGTGGTCTGTGCGCCGAGCAGATGGGAGCTATATAATGACAATAGATTACCACAAATTGAACAAATATAGGCCCCCTTAGACTGCTGCAGTCCCCAACACCATCACTTTGATTGAGAGGATACAAACACATAAAGGGAGCTGGTATGCAACTACTCATATTACTAATGCTTTCTTTTCCATACCATTGGCCCCTGAGAGTCAGGAGCAATTTAGTTTCTTGTGGAATGGCAGACAATTCAAGATGTTAAGACTCCGCAAAGGTTATGTACATAGCCCCACCATCTGTCACCTGCTTGTAGCAGAACACATGGATGAAGTATTTGTCATTCCAGGGGTACAATTGTTTCATTATATCGATGATGTGATGATTCAGGGAGAGGCACCAAAACAGGTGCAGACTCAGTTGGACAGAGTTGTGGAACTTTTGCAGAGCAAAGAGGGGATAATCCATCCAGATAAGACACAAGGACCTTCTCAAAATGTGAAGTTTCTAGGAATCCAGTTGAATCGGGGACATAGAGAGGTGTTGTGGCACGCAGAACAAAAGATATTAGAATTTGTCAAAGCCTGCAATAAGCAGGAGATTCAGCAAATCATTGGACTTTTTGTTTTTTGGTGACAGCATATCCCTCTCTTGAGTCAGATTTTTGCCCCTTTGTACAGAATGACAAGAAAGAAGTAAGAGTTTGAATGGGGCGAACAGCAGCAGTGTGTGTTTGAATTGGCAAAGGAGGCAATTTAACAGGCTTTAGACTTATGGCCTGTACAGGAAGGAGTAATCCTGAATGTGGATACACAGTTTATGTTAAAATATCCCACGTTGGAAGGATCTCCTACTGCCTGAGCCATCCAGGGCTCCTCGGCTTGATGTTGGCAAGGATGAAGAAATCAGCCCCCATGGTGATTCATTTTAATTGTTAATTATAATGCTTTACTATGCATATATACATATGCACTGAACATTTTCATTGTTGATAGATTGTACATCATTGTTTAATTGCTCTGATTATTTTGGTATCTACATGTGTTTTACTGTATTCAAGTAAAATGCTCATGTTCATATTTTTGTGTGCTTTTGTTTGAGATCTGGGAAGTTCCTTAATAAATTCATAACTCAGACTAAGAGTGTTGCATTCTTTGGGTTTATTTTCTCCTAGTTTAAAGCTAAGCAGACAGAGGCCTTAGCCAGACCTAACCTTTGAGACAGAATTTTTGCCATGTTGTATTTTTGGAGAATGTTGTTCCCTGGGATAAATGTTTGCCACACTTCCAGGGAAGTGGTAACTCAAAAGGGTGGTGGTCTACATGTGATTGGACAAAGGTCCCCCCTGCTTTCCACCCTAGGAGCAGGAATAAAACTGGCAGAGCTGCACCCCACCTCAGATCCCTACAAGGAAAAAGACAAGAAGACGAAGGACTGCCCTACTGGACCCCTGACCTACACCTGGACACTTCACTCTGAAGGACTGCACCAGTTGCACACTTGTGCTTTACCACTGAAAGGACTTTGCCTGTCTTCAACTGCTTTAAGGAAACTCCCAGTTCTCTACAGGTAGAAAATATCTGACCAGAGTCCCCTGCATCAAGCCTAAAGACACTGACTAGCTGACCAATGGTCATTTCTGGATTTGAGCCAGGTGCATTCTGGGAGTTGGACATGTAATACTCAAGGAGCATCTCAGAGCTTCTGTAACCTTGGGGTGAGTTGTGGACTCCTGAAGGACCTTCAAAGATCTTCTAGAAGATGATCCAGAAGTTTGGAGTAGTTTGGAACAACTTTGAAAAAAAACTCCATAAGTGGACAGACCGGACGTCATGAGTCAAGCCAGCTTACGTTGACTGCGACTAGGCCTGACTTGCAGGTTCGTACCACTGAAAAGTTCCAGAGCCTCAAACCTCCATGATTTCAACAGTGGCTCATGGAAAGGCAATCTGATGATGACTTGAAATCAGCTTGCTGTGGAGGATCATCCAACTTCAGAGGCAAAACGCTCCCAAAAAGTTTCCAAGTTGGAGTGTAAAAAGCTGACTGAGGCTTCCTGTGCAGCGTATCTGAAGAGGGCTTCAGAGAGGCTGGCTTCAATTTCAAGTTTATCCCAAACAAAGATTTCCATCATGAAAATTGTCTAATTCCGAAGGTAGAACTTTTCACCGAAATCTCCTGTGACACATATCCATAGAGGGCTCCAGGGAGGACGGATCCAACTTGTGACTTGGTCCTGGTGAAGAAACTCTTCAAGAAAAAGACTAAGTGGCTTCCTTGCACAGTATCTGAGATTCAGTGCACTTTTGGGTGCAGGGTAAGGGGAAATATGTTTCAAAATGTTTAGTGCTATTGCTGTACTGTACAGAGGTCCCCATTGTTAACAATGGTGTGTTCCATTTTAACTTTTGCTCTGAGCAGGCATTAAAATTGCCGAAAAAATTATTCAAAGGAATCTCTTAGATTTCTTTGCACCATTTTTTCAGCCCCCAATGCAGAAACGCCCCCTTTGTATACATCATGCATGGCACATGAATAATGCAACACAATGGTTTACAAAGTTGTGCAATGCATGCATTTGGCACAGGGAAAAGGCCACCTTAGCAATAAAAAATGACACTAAGGTGGCTCTAAACTGGTGCTATGACCTCTTAAATCTGGGCCCAAGTCCGAAGGTAAAACTTTGCCCGAGGCCTCCCGCTCACTATAGCCAAGTAGGGCTCCTTCACAGTTGACCTCAAATTTTGACTTCTCCCAGGTCGAGTGTGACCAGATGTCCAGATTGGCACTTTTAGTTTCTATGCGCTAAAAAATATTAAATTTTAAAAAATTCCTATCTTCAGTTCCCTTTATTGGATTTGTGTTGTTTTAGTGTCATTTACAGATAAAAATATAATCTATTTTTATGAAGTGGTGTTGGTTTTTTATTGTGCTTTGTGTTTTACCTATTTACTGTTTTATGATTTTAAATGCTTTACACAGCAGTCTCCTATATTAAGCATACCTGCTCATTTCAAAGCTACTAAGGGATGAGCTGGGATTAATTTATTGAGACTTAACTGACCCTAATGAGGGTTAGTGGTCTATTGGTAAGTGTAGTTACTTACCTGCCCTTACCAATAATCCACTTTCCAACAAACGGTTTAGTAGACATGTGGAGTGCCCATGGTGTGTTGGTGAGCCTTCTGTCTGGGGAAGAAATTATCTTTGGAAGAAGGAGGATCAGGTATGGCAGACTCTCAACTGACTTATCCAGCCTCTGCCCTACACCTTACACTCCCTGGACTGCAATCCCTATTGTGCTACATTTTCTTGACTCTTGTGCACCATTCCAAAGGCAAGCTTCCTGGGGAGTGTAGATCCTAACTGTGTGCCTCTCAACTTCTCCTGCTTTAAAGGTGCATCAGGGCTTTCTATCCAAACCCACCAGTTCTGCTTCTCTCAGTGCCTCTTGTCATCTTCTGCCATCACCTCAGTGGTCTTGTCTTCCTCAGGTACATCCTCACGCTGCCTACACAGTTCACCTATCATTCCATTATATCTTCAGGCCACTCCTGGGAGAGTTCTGAACTTTTTATGGACTTTCTGAAAGAAGACTTGGCCCAATTGGAAAATGAAACTAAGATTTGGCTGCATGCCAATATTTGAGGCTGACAAAATGGTTAGAAATAGTTCATAGATTGGTAACACACATACATTTGTGTCTAAATGATGGTGTTGTGCCTAATTTTGACAGTTGACCCTTGTTAGAAAAACGTCTGAACACATATACAGTGGAAAATATACTCCTCGCAAAATGAATGCAGTTGAATCGGGGTTCTTTAACAGCCCCCCAATGTGCCTCCTTGCTGAAAGCATTCACTTGTGCCACCTTACCATTATTTATTAACCATTTTATTTCAGTTGCCTCTCACAGACCTTCCCCTTTATCTTCTATTGACTCAAACAATTAACTGTCCTCTGATGTGTCTGTTGTGGCAGTGACAATCGTTGGGTAATGACACACCTTTTATCGAACATTAGGTTGCACTTGGTGATTGTATATTTCACTCTGTTCCTGCTGCTGTGGCAAACTTATCATGTGAAAAGATTATGCATTCTTATCATAGCCTAGTTGCTCCTGCTGTTCTTACAACTAACACCGCTCCTGGAACTGTTAGGATTCTTTCCTGGAATATTGCTGGGATATGAATAAAAAAACTGAACATTTAATAGATTAATTTAATTATAAAATGATCCCTTTCCAAGAGAGGTGGGCACTAACGAAATGTTACTCCAATGGTTTTATCCCTTTTCCTACTTTAGCCACCCTTCTACTGGGAAGGCAACATGTAGTTTATATTTGAGGGTGATGATTACTCTCGAGTGTCACATAGCAGTAATTAGGACTGGGTGTTTCAATTGTGACTTGTTACCCAGTGGCACAGTATTTATGCTTTTTCATTATCATTAAGAACAATGTAGCTTATTGAATGTTTGTTGATACTAGAGATGTGTTTACTGCTTTTAACATCTATCTTAACATAAAAAGTGACGGCCATCTTCGATGGTGTGTGGTTTGAATACACAAAGTGGATTGAGCCTGGTCTCCGAATACGTTTGAACTTGGAAGAAACTTTGAAGAAAAATATCTAAGAAAGTAAAGTTAAGAAGGGCAAGTCAGTCGGCGTCGACTGAGGAGGAGACGTCATTGGGAAGCAGCTGGAAAATGTTGTAGTGAAGATTTCTACATTGAGACTTACAGCCAGACTTATGTGATGATGCACCACTTTTCTTGCACCCCCTTGTGCCCTCTAATGCCACCATGTGTGCACCACATTTATGATATGGCGCACCAGTGCGAACGTTAGGGAACTAGCGTCAAAACTTTTGTTGCTGGTTTGCCGCTTTGCAGGATTGGCGCCAAAGGTTTTTATGCTAATCCTGCAAAGTGAAAGGAGGCCTATTGAAAACCTTAGGCAGGTGTTAAAAATGAAGCTAGAAATGGTGCGGTGGAATCTCATAGATTCCAGTGTGTTATTTTTCTGTGCCTTCTAACACCGGAAGGCCCCCCTTGCATACATTATGCCTAGCTCAGGAATAATGTGAAGCAACGGTTTACATAGTAGCACAATGGTTGCCCCACTTTGTAAATATGGCCCATGGTTTTTGCCAACCTAACACCACATTAACGTAAAAAAATGATTCTAGTGTGGCACAAGACGGCGTTAGGGCCTTTGTGAATCTGGCCCTTAGTCTCTTTCATGAAAGTTTAAAATATCCAGCAGGATAAAGCTGCAGGCTCTAGCTGTCAAGGGCTCCATGAGCCAAATGCCCTTCTGCAATGATCTCCTGAAAAGGATGTATTACTGCAAAGAAGAACATAACAGGAGCTACTATGAAGTCCGCTCAATCAGTAATGCACCTTGGGCGAGCCATTGAGCAGGTGGTACTTGCCTCCTCTTGGATTTCTGAGCACTTTCTGGTCAATAAAGTCCCAAGTTTTGGATTTGGGCTATCTAGGCACCTTTATCATCACTTCCAATAGTCCAGTATTTTAAGGACACCACTTGGAGAGCCAGGACTAACTCAGACTTGGTCCAAGTGTGGGTTTAAAATAGTTGGAGCCCATTTCTGTCCCTGAGGCTATGATGAGGAAGTCAGCTAACTAGCTGTTGAAGTCACTCTGGAAGGCCTTGGTTCAAGTGGAAAAAGCAGGTATCAAGCAGCATGATAGTCCTCTGCGGGCACAAGGGGGGGGTCCATCAGTCCTCTGAAGTCCACAGCCGGCCACGGGAAGCAGAATAGTCCTCTGAGAGTCCTCTTCTGGTTCAGAAAAGAACTGAATATTAGGTCCAAGAGTCCTAATTTAATACCTCATGTAAGCTTTGAAGTGGAAAAAACATCTGGAGTTTTCCTCTCATGGAAGCATCTGGGATTTTGGGTTTACTTGCCCTGGCCCCAGGAGGTCTGGGGCACAAGAGGCTAGTGTGAAGTTTGTTGTGTGAGGGCTGAGGCAGCTGCTCTGAAGTGCAAATGAGGCTGTGCACAGTGCTGCCCCCCCATCCTACCTACACCGAGTCCCCTTATTACATGGCTGTCTGAGAGGAATACACAAAGACCAACTGACAACTACATCTTGTCACATAACCCAGGAATAGGCTGCAGACACCAAATGGCTAGGATTAGAAAGTGCCAACCTTCTAAAAGTGCAATTTTCAGAATTGTGACTTAGAATCTGAATTCACATTAAACATGGTTTTAAATTGTTATTCCTTAGACACCAAAAATGACCTTTCTACCTGTGATCACTTATTAAATGTAATAAGGTGACCTGCTGTTATCCTATGGTTGAAGTTAGGCCCCACTTGAGTGATTTTTTTCACTACCAGGACATGTAGAATGTAAAAGTACATGTCCAAACTTTTAAATGCAATGCACCATGCCTCATGTGCTGTTTAGGTTCTTCCCCAGAGGTGACGTATATGTATTAAGAAGGGAGTTTTAGGCCTGGCAAAATATTTTTTTTCCAAGTCGAATAGGCAGTTTACAACTGCACACAGGCAACAACAGGAGGTCTGAGGAGTGTTTTAAGGGGCTACTTACTGTGTGTCACAATAGGTGCTGCAGCTCCACTAGTAGGAATTAATGTTACTGGCCCTGACTATATGTATTCCACTTTACTATGGGCTCATAAGTAAATTAAATGTGCTAATAAGATAAAAGAAAATCATACTATGTTGAGAGGAGTGAATACAATCATTCTAGCACTGGTTAAAAGTCTTAAAGTGCACAGAGTCCTTAAGCCAACACAAATGTATTCAGCAAAGCAGGAATCAGGAGACAAATAGATTGAGAGTGATCTTGAAGAGAGGGACAGGTCCAACAAGATAGTATTACAGTTATTTAACCACTATACCTATACCAATATAATTTATACATATGTTTTGACTCTAACTATAAGTCTAACTCTAATGCTAACTTTTACTCAATTCTAACCCTGACTCTGTACTACCAATTGCAGTCACCCACATATAAACTTAACCCTGGATTTACCCTGAAACTACCCCAAATCTAAATAGACAAAGACTTAAGTCTAATTCTAACCCTTAGCTTAATAATACCCTTTGTGCACATCCTTTTGATATAGTAGTATTTCCCAGGTGTGGGATGTATAGAAGCAGTGTCTCTGATGTAATTGCAGACCTTGGTGGTGATTTACAGCAATAGGATTGCATCCTCATTAGGTATTCTTCTGTGAATGCATCTCGGTGTTTGGTCAATACTGGATGGCCCTTTGCCTGGGCTGGGCCTGAAATCTGTCATCAAGAAATTAGAGTAGTTTGATTATAATCCTGCTATGAAACAAGATATTTCCCCTCGGCTTCTGTGGATTCCTTGATGCAGACACAGTATGCTGTTTGAGACCGGATTGACATTGTTAAATGTGCATAACAAGCAAATATATGCATGTGATTGCATCTTTTCTCTTAGATCTTAGCCCAGTTGGAGGATGCCGTCTTGAAATTGTCCTTAGTGGACTGAAGCTGGATATCATGAGTGTGCATGGGGAGTCTCTAATATTTGCCTTGAAGCTTTTGAAAAAGAAACTGTCTGGTTCATCCTACAGTCATCTATTAAAAGTGATGGTGGGCTAATTCCTACCTTCTTTGACATACAGTCTTGAACTATGGCATGGCAAGGAAACCACCATTGTAAATCAGCTTCAAACAAAGGCCTATTAACAGTTTTTTTGTGTTCCCAAAGCATTCTCTCCTGTACAGGGATGATCAGAATTAGGCCTCCAACATCAAAAATTCCAACAATTAAATTATTTTGTGAAACTGTATTGGTGACTTTGTGCTACAGAAAGTGGAACATTGAATAGGTTATGTTGGCTCGAGATAAAAGCCCAAATGGAGAAAAAACAAGCCAACTCATGAGATACCTACCTTGAGAAAGAGCTGATAAAACTAGAACTACAAGATGCATGGGTCAGCAAGATGGGTCAGGCGACATTTGCCAAGAACAGGAACTTCTCATCAAAGAAGCAGCCATTCATTTTAGATAGGAGGACTCTTGCAAAGAGGCAGCATGCATGGGCTGTGCTTAACCCCTACACCAGCTTGAAACCTCAAACATATATTGCTATGCACTTGCATCAAGCCACAAAACAGTGATTCATGCATTTTTGATTTAGCTTTTTTGACCCCAAGGACCATCTTCCATCATGGAAGGGCAAGATGATGGAACTAAATTTCCGCTTATGTGAATCACATCAAGTGAATCACTTTGTCATCTAATGTGCATGAGCCCAAGAGTCTTGGATTAATGAAAGCAACTTTTAAAACCAACTTTTTTGGAGCTGAACATACACACTTGTAGGCAAGCTGTTATTACTTGGATTGCCGCCTCATCAATCCCACTGGTGCGCAGACGAGTATAATTTGTCACCATTGTAAATAACCTCCTCCAAAATCCCTCCTTAGTACATCCTTGGCAACATACTCCACAGACACATGCACAGTCAACACTAACAAAGAGGTAAGCCAAGAAAACAAGGTTTGGGAGTCGTCCACCCACAATAACTGCCAACAACTCAGGTTTTAATGTACTCAAGTAATTTTAACTGATTGCCTGTACGACTGATTCAGAATTTTAATGAATAGAGACCCCAAGTTTTAAAGGGTGATCTTAAGATCTTTTTGCTTTTTATTATATGCACTTTCCGGTGGGTCATAAAAAGTGATTTTAAGTTAATCCACGTTTGATCGAAGCACATTAGGGTTGAATGCAATCAATTTTTTTGTAACGATTGTGACATTTATTGTAGTTTTATGTTTAATTACTGCACTTTATGGTGGAAAAAAATTAAACTTTATTTGTATGTTATGTCTAATCTATGCACTTTATGGTTGGAAACAAACAAATAAATTTATATTGACTGTGTGTGACAGTGTGTGTGTATGAGTGTGTGCATGTGTGCACCCACCTAAATAGTGTGAAGTTTGTGTGGGAGCATGACTCACCTGTTCAGTCGAAGGTCCTACATCTGTGCCTTCGCAACACTCTGGCCACCACCCTCCTTGTTTCCAGGACCAAGTTGGAGTCATCTCTCAAAAATCCAAGTAAGTATTTTGAGCCTGAAACTAGAAACCACATCGCATCCAAAAAACATCCGTCAGACTTATCCTGAACATTCCCTGCCGCAAACACATCTTCAACCACATAAGAGACCTCCACTGCCTTCCTATCGAGAAAATAATTAACTTCAAACTCCTTGTCCACAGATACAAGGCCCTCCACTACCTAGTACCTGCCTACCTCAACCACTACATCAGCTTCTACTCCCCTACCAGACCCCTCCGCTCTGATCAACAAGCAGTAGTCACCATACCCGGCATATGGAAGAACTCAGCTGGTAGAAGACCTTTTGCCTACCCTGCGGCAAAAAGCTGGAACACTCGGACCCTGCACCTCAGGAAGACACCATTGCTACCTCATTTCAGGGAGGCCCTTAAAACCTGGAGCTTCAACTGAAGCCCATAGAACAAACCCCCTCAGCGCCTTCATACCCTTATGGGTAAGTAGTTGTGCCCTAGAAATCCTGATTTGATTTGATTTGAGTTACTTGTAGCTTCTAGGACAATAGGTTACCACTTATTTTGTAGAAGTCTCTCCGGAATGTTGTTCTCTTTTGCAGTACATGGTTAATGGTGATGTGGTTAAAAATATGGAATTAGAGCACTTCTGTGACTTGGCAAAATGCAGCATGAAGAGGGATGGTTGTAAGAGAGCATCACTGAATCAATACATTTTGGAGCCTGCATTGATGCATATGTCTTACGTATCTAATATGTGTTAGGGCTCATATAAAGATTCCAGTTTAAAGTGATATCTCTGAGGCTTCTTGATTGCATAGTGTGCAACGCCCTCTATGCCGGCTTCACCCAGAAGAACCTGAAGAAACAACAGCGCATCCAAAACGCCTCTGTCGGACTTATCCTGAACATTCCCAACTGCAAACACATCTCCAACCACCTAAGAGACCTCCACTGCCTTTCTAGCGAATAAATAATTAACTTCAAACTCCTCGTCAACAGATACAAGGCCCTCAATGACCTAGTGTTGTGTAGCCATTTTAGTTATAGCTTCATGCACGTTATTTTAACATACTAGGCCTGCCTCTGTGCACTTTAACCTCGATATAGGTTATTCGGCTTTGCTTTATTATTGTTACAGTAGCCACTTTTACGGTCTTGTTTTATGTTCTCTCTATCTGACTGTTTTTGCCTAGGCCAGCACTCTGTTTTCAAACAAGACATTCTTGGTCAATCTGTGATTCTTCCAAGTCTGCAGTAAGATAGGTTGACGGTGAACGTGGTATGAGTTTAGTCTCTGACATTCATAAAAAATACATCTCCTTACGTAGGGACATTTCCTCAGAACATCAGCTGTTTTATTATAAAAACACTTCCCTGTCACTTACAAATTAGAGGGAGATTCCAGCCAGAGAACCACGACTGTATGCTGATTGCCGAATGCTTCGCTACAGCTGTTTTGCAGACTTCAGGCCTTTGCTCAGGTATGGGGGATAATGTCTTTGCAGGGGAACCTGAAGGGCAGAATTAGAGATCAACATGCTGTGCTCTATCAAAACTTAGGTAGGAATTAGTCTGTTGACTCTAGTGACAATATGTTAGCATTAATTTTACTCTCCTTGTCACAATATTAATCTTGTCATGCTATTCGTCCTTGATATTGCAGTCCATACTTTGCTATCTAAGATGCAGTCGCTTTATTAAAGCACTATTGAAATATATACTGCCTCTGTTTGTCATTGTGCATGTGAGACTAATGTAACTGAGAGAAACGGATGAGACATGAGTGACCACGGCTTCCCTGAGAAACCAGTTAAGTCATGCGCTCGGCTGCTCAATCATCCCTGCCCTGGGGTAGAGATGAGGCACTGCTAGTTAGTCGGAGCAGACCCCGGATTGGAGCAACAGGTGTCAGCTATAGTGGGTTAGACTCAGTCTCCCACATGGCAGGCGGTTCTGCTACTAGAAATCCAGTAGTCTCATTAGAATAATGAGAGCCTATCCAACACGAGTACCTGCCAACCTGTCTACCTCAATCACCACATCACCTTCTACTCCCCTACCAGACCCCTCCGCTCTGGTCAACAAGCAGTAGTCACCATACCCCGCATACAGAAGAACTTGTTTTGGGGAAAACCTTTTGCCTACCTTGCGGCAAAAAGCTGGGACATCCTGCCACTGCACCTCAGGCAGTCACCATCACTACCTCATTTCAGGAAGGACCTTTAATCCTGGCGCTTCAATTGAAGCCCAGAGGACAAACCCCCTCAGTGCCTTGAGACCTTTATGGGTGAGTAGCTGTGCCCTATAAATCCTGATTTGATTTGATTTGAGTTATTTGTAGCTTCTAGGACAATAGGTTATCACTTATTTTGTAGAAGTATCTCCGTTATGTTGTTCTCTTTTGCAGTACATTGTTAATGGTGATATGGCTAAAAATATGGAATTAGTGCACTTTTGTGACTTGGCAAAGTCATGAAGAGGGATGGTTGTAAGAGAGCATCACTGATTCGATATATTTTCATAGGATTTTGCCATAAATAGTAGCTATTGATGCAGTCTATGAACAGTCCGGATCTGTGCACATATTTGCAGTATGTATAGCCACTTAGGGCCTGATTTAGATCTTGGAGGAGGGGTTACTCCGTTGCAATGGTAACAAATATCCGTCCTCCAAAATCGAAATACCATTGTTTTCTATGGTATTTAGGTTTCAACTGACGGGATATCATTCACTGTTGCGATGGAGTAACCCCTCCATTGAGATCTAAATCAGGCCCATAGTGGGTTTTTTGGAATCTGCTCCTATGGACTCTTCTCATTGTGACATCTCTGATGAATGTCCACTCTTTTGCCAGAGAGAGAGCACTATCATAGCCAAAGGCAACCAGGTACTACTCTATCTCTAATGTGACAGTTTATATTTTTTAACCCTTTGTTGATACTCAGAGGTTACTTGTTTACATTTCTATTGCCTTCCTTATGTTGTTGTATATCTTGCAATGCACACTTTATTTGCTACTATTTGTATGTAGCACTGTTAAATATTCAATATAAATTGTGTTGTGGGTTTTTGCTTCCAGAGAAGTTTGATTTGCAATTTTTTGCACTAGTTTGCTATTTGCTTTAGTTACCCGGGATAGTAATTCAAATTTGTTGGTTATAGTAACACTTAGGGGCATATTTATATGGACCTGGTGCAGGGCAGCGCTGCACCAAAATTGGAAGAGCCCACTGTGTCAGTTCTAAAAAGCAGGGATATGCCGTAAATATAAAAATATGGTGCACCTCTGTGTCTCCCCTACCACTGGTGCTAAATTTAGCTGCCAGCATCAACACAGGCATCCTTGCACCACTGTCAAAGAGTATCAGCATTCAAGGGAATGATTGTGTCCCTTCCTGCACATAAACAATCTACAATGGTGATTTGGCACTTCTATGTGTGCTCCAAAGTGCAGGACACATAGAAGTAGCAAATGGTCGATATTGACTGATTGTTGATGTGCAGGAAGAGACACCTTCCTGCACATAAACAATAATTAATGGTGTTTTGTTCTTTCTATGAGTGCTGCAGAATGTTGCACGCATAGAAAAAAGCAAAATGAGGAGAAATAAAATAATTTCTCCTCGTTGCACCATGCTAACACTAGCACTTGGGTGGCTTTATTTTTTGCCACTGCCTCAGATTTACGATTCCTTGTAAACCTGGGGAGGCATCAAAAGCAAGCAATGGGTGATGTGTAGAAACGCTCACAGCAATACCAATTGCATGCCCCTTTTCCTCAGAAAACTGCGTTGGATGGGCCCACATTCACAAGGAGGCGTTAAGCCACAAAGAGTGGCTTAGCGCTGCCCTGTCAAATGGCGCAGTGCACGGAGCCACTGGAGTGGCTCTAAAAGTGATGCTCTGGTGGCGCTTGTAACTCTGCTCCTTAGTGTGTGTTTAGTGTTATTTGCTAAAGATGGATTACCCATTATTTTGGCATTTCACGTATCTGCAATACTGGTATTGGAAAAAGTGATGCATTTAGATCTCTCTGCCATGGTGGTAATGGGTCCATAAAATGCCCATGCTATCCACATTGACTAGAATATCTTGCCCAAAATCTGTTAATGTTCTGGTTGTGTGGCAGATTATCTGCTCTACATCGGGTGGCAAACGTCATTTTTTATAGCTTGCTTTTTTCTAGGCTTTGGCAGACCCAATTATGGACTGTAATAGTCTCCACGAGCAAGATGCCTGCCTCCATGAACCTTCCAATGTAATGACAAGACCACTCGTGAGGAACATAAAGAATAAGTTGCTTTTTGATGCAGTTCCAATAATCCAACGGCCCCCTTTAATTCACGCCTGTCAGAGTTATAAAAAAAAAGTGCCTTCTCAACCACTAGCAATGTCTGGTGGTGTCAAAGGCACTGTTCCATGACAATTTGGTGGATTTTCTGGCCAGTGAGTCCCCAGTCACATATTTCGTTATTGCATGGTTAAAAATGTTTTGACAGGCAAAAATCAAATCCATTCTCTCTTCCTTGTTATTTCTCTCCTTAGATCATATTGAGTTTCAGAGTTTTTAATGTAGGGGCCAGAGGAAGAACCAAACAATTTTGAGCTGTTTTCGGCTTTATAAGATATAAGGAGGCACTTTCTAGGTTAAAAATGTTTACAGAGATACCATAGTGTGCACTGTGTGTGGTGAAGATTGGGAAGGGATGCTGCAGGGAGATACGGAGTTCTTGCAGCGAAAGCAATCTTAATGCCTGTGAAAAGAAAAGTGTCTTCCAAGTGTGTAGTCCGAAGTGTTCGAAATACGGAAGGCATAATTCATCTGCACTGCAGAGAAAGCATATTTTTCGAAGCTTGAGACCAAACAGAGTTAACTGCAGGGAGAGCAACTTCCACTGGAAATCAAAACTAAGAATCCCTTCGGAGAGATTAATTGGATTTGGAGAGCTGGCATGTTTGCTTTTGCCTTGGGTGGGTCACTGTCTTTGTTGATGTCAAATCGAGTTATTTTAAATGTTTATTAGCCCTGACATTCCGGACTTTTATGTCTAAAAAGTTAAGAAATATTTCTAAAACCTGATTAACTCGTATTGATTTATTTGTAAAATAGGCCTTTTAAAACTTGAAAAAACAGATTGGAACTCTAATTATTTATGGTCTCAAGGCTTGTGGGTCGCCCCTTCCACAGTTTATTTAATAATAAAAAAACAAGAATACTGCGAGCAAATAAAGCTGTAGACATTTAACAAGCTGGCTAGACTATATGATTTAAAAGATTCAAATGGAGATCCAACTATCTGATAAGAATATAGGACTGATACAAATATATTGGTGATAAAATGCTTATTGCAAGTGCATTTTTGCGGCAGACATGTTTGGACGGAGGATGAAATGTCTCCTTAGGAATTTTGGCCCATATTTATGGAAGTTAGCGTCGCCTTGGCGTTAAATTAACTCCATATTTATATTTTGATGCTAGACCCATCTAACGTCAAAATATTTGAGTTAGCGACAATTGTAGGGCCAACATACCTTGTGTCTCTTGCGACAAGGTAGCCGTTACCGTCCCAAAAATGACGCTAGCCCTCTATTGCCATATTTACCTCCTGATGCAAAAAACGGTGCATACCAAGGAAGTGGACTACAAATCAGTCTGACCAGGCATTGAAAAGAGGCCTACACACCACCACTGGAGCATTTGCAACTGCCAGGACACATAAAAGTGGGAGTTCTCCAGCTTGGCACACGCCAAAGACGTCAGTGAAGACAGCAGGTCCCAACAGCAGGCCCTAAATTAACTCCATATTTATATTTTGATGCTAGACCCATCCAGCGTCAAAATATTTCAGTTAGCGCCATTTTTAGGGCCAACGTACCTTGCATCTCATTTCGACAATGAGATGCATGGTAGCCATTCCCATCCTAAAAATGACACTAGTCCTCTAGCGCCATATTTACCTTATGATGCAAAAAATGGCACATATCAAGGAAGCGGACTGCAAACCAGTCAGACCAGGTGTTAAATAGCAGTCTACACACCATCACTGGAGCATTTGCAACCTCCAGGACAACATGGAAGTAGTACTGCTCCAGCTTGGCACATGACGCAGACGACGTCAGCGAAGACAGTAGGTCCCTCCACCACCACCGCAGCAAACTGTCCTGGATGCAATCGTACACCATACACCCCCCCACATATACTTACCAAACACCTAGCAACTGCAGCAGGAGACCATGCAAGGTTTCTACCTAATTGTTGGGTTCCCACATGTGCTGGGTCAATCGACTACACCCATGTCCCACCAGTGCCACCTGCAGCAAACAAACATCTATACAGGAACTGCATGCACACCCATTTGATTAATGTGCAGGCCATTGTGGACCACCGTGGGCTTGGGCTCTTCACTAACATCCTAGCAAAATATCCTGGCAGTGTCCATGATGCCTAGGTATGCCGCCATTCCACAATCAACAAGTGGTTCCAGGATGGGCAATATAGCAATGGCCTACTAATAGGTAAGCCACCATACCAATCATCACACACACAATACACCAACCATGTAGGACAAACAAGACGTACACCACACTAAATACTCATGGACAGTTAAACACAGATGTACAGGCAACAACACATATACAACATGCCACACTACACCGTAATCATTGCACATAACAAACACATATACCCACATGTACATAACACAACCACTACCTATAAAAAAGAGGCCTAGCCCCTGAGTGTCTATCACACGTCCACAGGCATTTTTTCATGCACAGTGTGAAAAAAATCGACTTGTGACTATCATGTGTAAAAAAAAAAATAACGTATGACTGGAAACTTGACACACAGGCCCAGAAAGTTATGAAACAGGACATCCTGTCTACGTACATGGTACAGTGAGTCCACTTTGACCTCACAGTCCCATTGTCTGTGACTGTGTGAGGGTGTGTGGAGCTGGTGCTGTTGGAGTTATGGAGTATTTGGAGTGTTTTTGTGCTGTGTCCTGTAGCTGTTGTGTAATTTCTGTCTTTAAATCTGTCTTTTGTATTGTGATTGTTTTGTATCTGTCACTGTATTGTGGGGTGTGTGTCTGGGGTACGATAGTTTGTTGTGTATTTGGGGTAATTGGGCTAGTATTAAGGCATTTTTTTCTGTCAACTGCATTTGCAGTGCATGATCTCAGGGAAAGGGAGGATGGGCAGTATGTCAGCCATGAGCTGGGGGTCTTCACTTGCCTGGAGTTTTTACCACCGGAAGGAATGACCACCAATTGAAACACTGTTGGGCTGACCTCATCACAAGGGAGCTAGATCTGCTGGATCACCTGGGCATCGAGATTGGTGGAGCAATTGGAAGGTGTCCCACTTCCATACCAAGTCCATTATTTACATGAACATGTGCTCCCCACCCGCTGCCCTCCTTTTCACACCCCACCCTTGGAGAACCCCCCTCGAGTGATGGACCAATGGAGGACCATGTTTTGATCCCACAAGGTTCCTGGGCAGGACCAGTCTTATTAATTTCCTATGGCACTGACAAGGGTAGGAGCGATAGGAAGGCCATCTAGCTGTAATAACTCTAGATGCAATGAAGGCCTTCGATAGAGTGAACTGGAAGTTTTTAGGTCAGATTTTGAGCCTGTACAGTTTGGGAGAGAATGTTTGTAGAACAATAGGTCTTACAGACAATGCTTCCATTGCAAGAGTTTTAGTAAACTGTAATCTTACAGAGCCTTTGAAGATAATTAGGAGTACTAGGTGGGGTTGCCCTCTCTTTCCTTTATTGTTTGATCTCTATATAGAACCGTTTGCGAGGAAAATAAGGGAGAACTCGTTTATGGTACCTTTTACTTGCAATGGCTGTGTGAAAAAGTTAGCCTTATATGCGGATGATCTTCTAGTATATACAGCTGATCTATCATCAGCTCTTCCCACAATGTTGGCTTTAACAGAGGACTTTGGTAGAGTGTCCGGTTACTGCGTGAATGCTGGGAAAACAGAGATTATGGCATAAAATCAGAAGGTACAAATGAGGATGGAAATTAGATACTTAGGGATTCTATTAATATAGGAAATTGAGCATCTGGTAACAAGGAATTTAAAGCTTTTGTTAGACAAGTGCTGTAAGTCACTAAGGAGATGGACGTACCCCCCCCTGACAATTGTGGATAGAGTTAATGTGGTTAAGATGATGATCTTGCCTGAATTGAACTTTCTGTATAGCTCCATCCCACTCTCAATGCACAAGTATTACTTAGGAAAACTCCAGCAAGCCATAATCTCCATTTTTTGGGCATCAAAAGGGCCTGGGATCTCCTGGAAAAAATTGAGGAGGAGAGAAAAGGGGGTGCTGTCACTCCCAGATTTAAAATATTACGCTTGTGATTTCAATTTAATAATACAAAAATACTCTTTTCAGCCCCTGATTCTTCGGCAACTGGTGACATGTTTAAAGCTGTGGTTGCTATCGTTAAATGGGCTTCTAAGGGATTTCTTTGTAAATTCATAGACCCAAAATTTTTCAAAAAAATTAAATTGAAGACTTTAGGTGACCTCACAGCAAGTTGGTACCAGTTAAGATTAGCAGCTAGTGTTAGCTATTACAGTCAGCACGCCCCATATGGGATTCACCAGGCACCCCCGAGTTCCCAAAGGATGTTTTAGCATTACCTATTAGGAAGGCTCGCAAATAACTTGAGGATAAGACGAGTGGGGCCTTTTCAATTCTGAAATATTCCCAATTAAAAGGTTGGTTGTTGAAGCCCCCAGCAACTCCCTGGGCGGTACATTTCTTTGAGGATAGTGTACTATCTGAATCCCAAAGACTTAAGATGGTTTTGGGTTGGTATTAAGGAATTTTAGAAGGGTTGGATGGTGAATTTGCATAGGCTGGCACCCTCTGGGGGAATGTTATGACCCAGGATCAGGTGACGATATGGTGGGAGTCATCCAAGAGCACTTTGTTTAAGATAGTAAATCCTGCGTCTCTTCGGAAGAACCATTTCTTCTCTATATATAGAGCTTACCTCTCACCAGAAAGAATCTCGAAAATAAGGATAAGCGAAGTGATAAACTGTCCCAAATGCAATCTACAGGGTGCTTCTGACATTCAAATGTTTCTAGAATGTCCAGAGGTTGTCCCCTACTGGGAAGAAGTGTGTAGATCTCTCTCAAGTATGTTGAGGAGAGAAATTAGGGCAAGTTTACCTTTGATTATATTTGCCAATCTACAGGAACAAGACTTGTGGGGAAGAAATGGTGGGAAAGGTGACAAGAATTTGATTTTTTAATCTATTTTAGTGGCTAGAAGAGAAATATGTTGAAAGTGGATGGCGAAAGATCCCCCCCATTATCTGGAATGGCTCGATGCTCTGTTTTATATTGCAAGAATAGATTTGGAGGCCGGTGGTTCAAACAAGTGGAAGGAGGAAATGTGGAACCCTTTGGTAAAATGGAGAAAGGATCAAGAGAGGTGGTAAAAGCGTAAAAGGACTTCAGGTGTTCATAGTCCAATGATTATAGTCCCTCTCCCCCTTCTTCATCTTTGTCGGTGAAGGTGTCCACCCACCGTGGGATGGCTGAGTGAGAGAAAAAGGGGGCTCCATGACATGGGTCAGATCCATATTTGAGAGGGTGCAAGGTAAGAGATTGGAGTTGATTTAGGAGTTTTAGGTGTATGAAGACAAGAAAAAGTAACCACCAGTATCTGTCCATAAAGCTTGAGAGTGACCAGGGCAAAAAGGTGGACTTTCCTACAAGTAGTATTACGATAGTGTAGGTTAGGCATAGGTGAGATTAAGTATGGTTGGGGGTGGTTTTTTTTACATTTTGTATTGGGGGTATTGGGTGAGTGTTGTGTTACATGTGAAAGATAAGTTTAGAATATGTTATATAGGTGTAGTTGTAAGTTAAGTTAAGTTACTTTAGGTTAGTTTTGTGTAGGGTAGTTTTTCGGTTAGTAGTAGGTATATGGTTGTTAAAATTTTACAATAAATCCTCTTTCTATTAAACTGGGGATTCTCATGGGTGCACTGGCCAAGTTGGAGGAATGGCCAAGGCTATGCTTACAGTTTTGATTTCCAACGATTACCATGTGCATCCTCTATAACCAAGTAGCTGTCAGATTTTCTGCTAAATACCATCAACTAGTCCATACATTTGCCATCCACTGCTCTAGCCATTCACAATGTGGATGTATACTTTATCTTGGACAGGTAAGAATGGAATTTCAACTGTCATTGGTGGGGTCTTGCGGTTTCATTGATGGCAAGTGTGGCACATCTGACAGCAGGCAAAATTGGAACTGTATCCTGCAACCCTGACAGGTGCCCATCACTGATAAGGTTAGCTTTTTCTGTATCACACACATTAGTTATACTGGTACTCCCACCTGGGTAAATTACCATTGACTTGATTCTGAGCCATACACGCCATATGTCAACTTCAGAGGATATCTGCTCAATATTTATATATAATATTCAGTAAGTTGGTTGTAGCCGACAGCACCATCATTCATCTTTCTCATGTTAGGATCCCAGTGTCTGGCTTTGTGTCAGACAGTAATACTCTTATGTACTGATTTTCTGTACATGACATGCATTCACACAATGCAATCTTTTAGCTGAGTAGATGGATCACAGTAAACAGTAAACATAGAAATTATACATGTATTCAAGGTGCTTTATTTACAGGTGCAAGTGTATTTTCAAATGCTATAAAATGTCCAGTTCACAGACCCCATAAGTGAACGTTAGCCATATGTAGCACAATCAGAGTCCAGGGTTGGGGGACATGTCATGAGACATGGTTAGGTGTAGTGTGCATTACTGAAGAGGTTAAAAATTGCCAATTGGTAAGAATGGATACATGACAGTACATAGCAGACAAGTCAACAGCGGTTGGGTGAAGAGAGCACATTTCCTTCTGTCACAATACTGGCATGATCTTAAGGCCAGAAATAAAGAGATACTATCCATGTGGCACAGACTAGTGCCACCGGGTGCCTTTTGTTGTGAATGTTGTTCCTTTCACATCTTCATCCTCTGATGTGGGTTGTGCCTCCTGTGCCATGGCCGGTGCTGTTGTAGAGATAGAGGGGTCCACACACACTTCAGAAGATAGAGATGTGGAGTCAAAGGTCCCGGAAGCTGCCATTTGTGGGAACACATAAGGCATCTCTGCTACAAGGAGAAAATGCTAATTTTTCAACACTGCAGCAGCATCACAGTGGTAGACAGCCATGTTCTCCCCGAGGGAGGCCACTCCCTGCTGTATGGACCCCAGGGTATTCAGCATAGATCCCTGACTGTTTTCTGTTATGCTGCTGCCAGTTTGGATGGGCAATTGTTGTAGCCTCGGTCACATGAAAGCAGCTATGTCAGCCAGGGACTGCTGGAGTCCACGTAGCGGGGCTTGGATGCCTCTGATGACAGCGGAGTTGTCCTTATTTGGACTGAGGCACCTCTGCACTCCCTCTAGGCTACCTGCCATGGTCTCCATCCCCACCTGTACCTGCTTGTCCAGCTCCCGCTGGGTTCCTACCACTGTCCTCTAAAAGGTGATCTGTAGGTCCTCGGAGTCCAGGGCTGTGTCAGTACTGGCTGGTTGATGTGTGCTGGTAGCTGGGTGGTTCATGTGGAGACCCCACAATGCTGTGTGTCCTCCTTGTGACTGGAGGTGGTGTCTGGAGGGATCCTTGCACATCCTGGAGAGTCTGTTCATTGATGGTTATCAGCTAGTCATCCATGTCATCTGTAAAATCCAGGACAGGAAACTCGGCAGGAGGTAAGCCATCATTCTCTGCAATGAGATAGTGTAAGGACAATGTTAGATTGTTGTTTCTGTTGACATGGCACATCATTTATTTGCTACTGGAGGCTCAGTGACATGTTACTGCCCAAGGCTGTACTTGTACATTATGGGCCTGATTCTAACTTTGGAGGACGGTGTTAAACCGTCCCAAAAGTGGAGGATATACCACCTACCGTATTACGAGTTCCATAGGATATAATGGACTCGTAATACGGTAGGTGGTATATCCGCCACTTTTGGGACGGTTTAACACCGTCCTCCAAAGTTAGAATCAGGCCCTATGTGTTGCTTTGTGCATCACAGATGGGTCAAACTCACAAGGTATTTTGGGGCATATTTTGGTGCCCAAAGTGACACCTAAGTATCACTTTTGGTGATGCTCCGGGGGCACAATGCCTTGCGCTGAATTTACAAGGTGGCCTAAATCCACTTTTTGTGGCTTAATACCACCTTGTAAATATGGCCCCTTAACATGCAGCACTTTGCATGGAAGGTGCATGCATTGGGTGTTGCTGTGGATCTGCCATAGCAACACCCATTGCGTTTTGACACTGCCTCAGATTTACAAGTTTTCGTAAACCGGAAGCAGTGCCAAATTCTAAAGGGGTAGCTTTAGCATGGCAAAACAAGGAGAAATGCTTACATTTCTCCACTTTTTTTGCTACTTCTTTGTATGCTGCACACACATAGAAAGAACAAATCGCCATTTAAATTTGTGGGTGCACAACAACTAATTTACTGGTGGTGCAGGGGGAAACAGAGGGGTGTGATGTATTCTTCTAAATACAGTGCATCCCTGCGTTTTGAAAATTATGGTGCATGATGCTGCCAAATTTAGTGCAGCACCATGCACTGTCATTTCCTGCTTCATCTGGGTTTCTATAGTGTCAGATGGTGAGATTGCAGATTCTTGTACAGCTGCACACATGATGTTCACAGGCATGCTCCATGTGTTGTATGTGTTTTATTCTGTGACCATTCCCATACAGGGCATATGGTTGTCTCTTAGTTGTTGTAGGTTCACCCTGTGTGGGTTGTGTTCCACAGGTTACAAACTTTAGAGCAAATTTTTTCTCAAGTGGCATGGCTCAGGACAACAGCAATATGTGTTGCACAACACTGCACCACCTTAGATATGCAGGGATGGGCATTGCTTACTTGAATGCGGTACAGCCCTGCAAATCCGCCTGCACCTGCACAGATGTGTTCGCCCTGCACCAACACAGGCATTGTTACATCATGATGAAGGGGTGCTCGCCTTTAGGGGATGATTTGTTTATGTGCAGGGAGGTGTCCCTTCCTGCACATGTACAAGCTATTTTTGCTAAGGTGGCATTTCAATGTGTGCTGCAAGATGCAGCACACATGAGAAGGACAATGCAACAAGGAGAAAGGAAATCATTTTGGCCAGATTCACCACCTTGACACCACCCCTGGGGTGGCATTGACTTCAGTCCTTGTCTGTGATGTCTAAGTTGTGTAGGTACAGGGGCTTTGACAATATGCAATGGCTGTTGTCATGGCACAGCCATAGCTACACTATTTGCATGTTCTGCATATTTGCATGGTGGAGTATATTCATAGTGAGTGGCCTATATCCACATTGTGCATATGTTAAAAAAGTGCATAGCATAACCAAAGCGTCAGTACAGGAGTGGCTTGGGTGGGAATGGCACATCTTGATTAAGGGCCTATGTGTTATGTTGCAACACTTTAGCATGCATTGAGTGTGTCATATGTGCCTCCACTTTCTGCCATTTGTGGAATTCCAGATATTATTCCCTTGAAAATTACCCTGCATTTGTGGTACTTCTTGGTAGTCTGCACTGTCCTGTCCTGCGATTCCAGTGACCAGCTCCTCGGGGATGACCACTGCAACCATCTCCTCCAGCTCATCCAGGTCCTCCTGTGGTGCAGGACTTCCACTTCAAGTCTGCAGTGCTGCCTTTCGGTTCTAGACAGTTTCTCCTTAATCCTGAGCTTGCAATCGTGACAGTCCTCTTCACCTCTGCCACACTGTTGACTTAGTCCACTATTGCCTGCCATATTGCGTCTCTCCTACCAACTGGCAATTTGGAGTTGACGAAGAGCTGGTGTTGGTGCTCTGTCACCTCTCTGACCAGGATGTCATGCTTCTCCTCACTAAACCAACACATTGGGGCATATTTATACTCCGTTTGCGCCGAATTTGCGTCGTTTTTTTCGATGCAAATTCGGCGCAAAACTAACGCCATATTTATACTTTTGCGTTAGACGCGTCTAGCGCCAAAGTATGAGGAATGAGCGTCATTTTTTTGCGTGAACGCCTTCCTTGCGTTAATGAGATGCAAGGTAGGCGTTCCCGTCTAAAAAAATGACTGTGACGCAAATGCGTCGTATTTATACTCCCGGGCAAAAATCACGCCCGGGAGTGGGCGGGGCAAAAAACCCCGCATTTGCGCCTCGTTTTAACGCCTGGGTCAGGGCAGGCGTTAAGGGACCTGTGGGCTCAAAATGAGCCCACAGCTGCCCTCCCATGCTCCCAGGGACCCCCCCTGCCACCCTTGCCCACCCCAGGAGGACACCCAAGGATGGAGGGACCCATCCCAGGGACATTCAGGTAAGTTCAGGTAAGTATAATTTTTTATTTTTTTTATATATTTTTTGGCATAGGGGGGCCTGATTTGTGCCCCCCACATGCCACAATGCCCAATGACCATGCACAGGGGACATAAGTCCCCTGGGCATGGCTATTGGGCAAGGGGGCATGACTCCTGTCTTTACTAAGACAGGAGTCATGTAAATGGCGTCTGGGCGTTGTTAAAAATGGCGCAAATCGGGTGGAGGCGATTTTTTTGCCTCAGCCTGACTTGCCCCATTTTAAGACGCCCTAACGCCATTTTCCCCAACGCCGGTGCTGCCTGGTGTACGTGTTTTTTTTCCACGCACACCAGGCAGCGCCGGTCTGCTAGCGCCGGCTAACGCCATTCAATAAATACGGCGCCCGCATGGCGCTTCAGAATGGCGTTAGCCGGCGCTAATCTTCTTGGCGCAAAACTGCGGTAGCGCAGTTTTGTGTCAAAAAGTATAAATATGGCCCATTGTCTTTCTATTCTCCTTCTGCTGGGACTTTTCTGGACTCTCCTGGCTGGTACTTGGGTAATTTGGGTCTACCTGGGGTCTCTCCTAAACTGAAAACTCCATCTTCTCTTCAAACTGCAATTTTTCCTGATTGTGTGTTTTGTTTTGATGCTAATGCTATAAAAAATGGCGCTAACCTGTTTTGCGACATATGTATACGTGCCGCAAAATGGTCTAGCGCCACTTTTGCAGCATTAGCGTTATATTTCCTTACGGCATGTCGGAATGGTTTTTAAAAAAAGACTTACGCCAAACATTATTTAGCGTCATCATGCGTAATTTCTTAAATAAAGCGCATGGGTGGTGCTAGGGAATAATGCTATCTTGTGTTAAAAAATAATGCACAACTGCGCTATTTTTCTTAAATATGGGCCTTTATTTAGAGGTGAACGTTTCTCCCGTCAGATTTTCCAGAGACCCATGTCAAAATGTGACAATTCTTAATACAACATGAATATTTTATGAAGAAGGCTCGTTTCGACCCTCTGCTGAAGCTTTAAACATTGTTTTTTTTCTAAGACAAAATGGGATGTCTCATATAAAGTGAGCAATCAACGTGCTAATACTAGGTTAAAGGATATATCATATAATTTAAGATGTGGTATGTGCCAATGGCGTAAATAATTGGTGAGCTGGAGAAATGCTACTTATACACCTTGGACAATGCTAAAGGGTTCTATGTCAAAGGAAATTTAAAGGTACATGCGGATTGGGTCTGGAAATGTGGCACTTGTTGACACATTTAAAGTACACCGCAGAACATAACATAATTACATACACCAAGCGACATAAAAAATAAAAAAAAACTATTAAAGCATAAGAGGCACAACATCACAAAGCAGTCAAAAGAGAATGCAACATGAGATCCACAGTACAGCAAAACAATATCACATGTAGGTAATGCAGCATAAAAACACGGGATCATAAAAACAAACAAACACACCCCTACTGCAGGAAAACTTATATACATAAACCTTATTGTCACACATTACCACCTCCAGGGCCAGGATCATAATAAAGTGGTGAAAGGTGTATAGAGCAAGTGCTACCTTAGTAATCAACAGGGACACGAAAACCTGTCAGTCAAAAACATGTTGAGTGGTGACACAAGAACACCGACATGGTTTTGGATTGACTAGTGTCTTAAATAGTTGAGAACAGGAGCAGAGATAGACTACCACTTTCGAGAGTAGTTAAAGGCTAGTTGTCTCTTAAACCTTTTTCGTTTTTTTTTAAACATATTAACGATGTCATATTGGTACTTGGTTGTGATGCATGTCATACAAAATAAACGATGTTTCATTTTCAAACAATGTATCAGATACTGAATGCCATTAATGACTGAAATGTATTCCCTATCTCTAAGCAACTCATACATTGCCTAATCCCATTTAAATTGTACATTAGCACTGGGACATGAAAGTAAATTGATGTATTTGGATGGAAATGTAGCAGCATTTGTTGATGACACTTAAGTAACTATGGTGCTCGGCAGAAACGATAACAATACAAAGGAAACCAACAGATATAGAAAAAATTACAGAGTATAACACAAAAAACATCCACAGCAGAACACAACACGATCACAGTACAATACAACAATATTACTAAAAACAAGGGCACACAAAAACACATCACAAAAAACAACACAACACATCACCACCTCATTATAATGTAACGCAGTAACACTAAGCAACATTCCACCGCAACAACCCAGAAATACAACCGGGAAATTTACCACGAAACAAGACATAACAATGCAATACAAAAACAGCACAATGGCACAGCACAAAACAACACAATAACATCTTAAAACAGCCCAGAATTAATAGAAAAAAGCAGAGCACTGCAATAAATGCTGCAGCAAAGTATACACTCATAAGAAAATAGCACTTTTAGAGCTGCCCAAGATTGTGTCAAAGATGAATACACCTCACCTAGCTGAACAATAGCCCAACCACAGCATACGCATATGCTGTTGTGGTCTTTTTATAGACATATCTTTCTGTTGCTATGTATTGTTAAAGAAAATCTGCTCACACACCAATTGGAAGTCTTCAAATATCTATTAACTAAAGACAAACTCTATCTGAGAATGGCAGAAATCGGCGACAAGGGCATCCCTCGGTGCACGAAATAAGCATAAACTGCACAAGCAGAGACACAACATACATTTATAGGTTTCTATATACAGGTTTCCAGTTGGATAATGTGATGAAACTTAAAGAATGGGGCAGGATTTGGAGTAATGGTAGAGTTTGCAGTGGCCTTCGTAGAGGAAGTCATACAGCAGTGGAAATGTAATCTGTCTGCGCTATGCAAGCTAATTAGCAGTTCCTCACCTGCTATGCCTGGTACGGAAATATGTGGCTTTACACGTCAGAGGCAGGCACACCTTGAAGGAATGGTCAGCACTGAGCAGAAGATGGCTGCAGTAGTACATTTATGCTAAGGCAAAATTTAAAAATCTCACAACTGGCATGCTGTCTGTTGTACTTGTGTTTTATACTTTTGCAACCATTATGTAACATGATATAGAAGAGCCTTTGTGATTCTTTGGCAAATGCAGGTATAGCTCAACGTGCCAATGAATTGCTAAAGTAATACGTAATTATCCAGGCATTTCCCTCCACATAGTTGGAGATAATGCGTATCGGGCACGTAACAAAGTCAAAGGCTGTCAGCCTTATTTATTTATTGTTGTTAGTTATGTCATCCCTTCACCACAAGTGCATACAACAAAAATCCATGCTAAATTATTTGAAGTCTTTTTTATTTTCAATAAAGCATAAATTAAACAAAATCTTTTTCAGAGACCAATGAAATCGCAGTGACTGCATGAACAAGAAACGTATTTTGATCATCCCTAACTTCCTATTCAAAAAGCGTTGCAAGCAGGACATCATAATTAGGATCAATAGTTCAAAAAAATAAACTTACCTTCATATCTGTACTTCATTTACATTTGTCCAATTTGCAAGGCTGTCTGAAAAACATGGCAGAGTTTTGACTCTGTTGTAAAATATGTTATGAGACAGACAACTTTAAATGGCATTGAAGTTGTGATTTTCTGCTGGCTGGAATATCAAGGTCCTGGTCTCTTCACTAAACCCCTCTGATGAGCTTTAATGAAAGCAAAAGTGGTGAAAGGCTTTTGTCATTTTACAGCTCAGGGAGGAAAGCACCATGCCAATCATATGCTCAAAGATTTTGATGTGCAAATGGCAAAAGGCTTTGCCCCTTTCTAGCTGACCAGCAGGTCACTGGGCCTAAATTCTAACAATGAAAGGGGGTTGTGCAGCCCTCCTTGTGGAGTCATGGATGGCCCTCGAGGCCCCCAGGGCAAGCTCCTGCTACCTGGGGTGATAGCTTCCACCAAGCAAAGGCAAACATAACTCTCAATTCTACAAGCGGGAGCTGTCAACCATCTATTTTCCTGCATGTAAATAAGCGTGCAGGGAAACAGAGGAAAACATTGCTCCCACAAGCAGCTGCTATTTAAAGCAGCTCCCTGCTTGTGGGAGCAATGCCTGCTCCTGGGGAGTCGGGAGCCAGCTGGGACTACGTGGGCCTTTAGGCTCTCCCTGCAGTCTCCAAAGGCATTGACTTGGCATCCTTCACTAAGCTGTGGTGTAGGAATTGCACTATACATATACTCAATGAGGTGACACACACTAGTTAGCCAGTAGGAATTTTTGCAGTTGCGTAGACATTTTGCACAAAATATTGTCTTCTTCATTGGTAAAAACACATGGCAGGATTCATTTTGGTACGAAGGTTATTTTACAGAAATTAAACCTTTGAGGCTACCGATGTTTAATTTATGAAAAATGACCTGTATAACAAAGCAGGTGCCCATGTTGAAGCTCCACTTCTTTCAAATACTAATCTGCCTAATTTTGTGTGACTGGCCAAGGCAAAGCAAGTGTGTTTTCTTTGCATGTTCACCCTGAAAAGATATCTGTAATTCTTGATGGAAGTGCTTGCATCCTTGCCTTTTTCGGCGCAATATTTCCACTAGTGGCTGTGATGAGTGGGTTCTTTCTTGTCAACTGCTGCTGAGAACCAACCCAGTACTGCGAACAGCCTTGGACCATGTGCGACGTGAGACTGGGTGACGCCATCCCCAGGTGCACATGGCCTTTGGATGTGCTCACTTGGGGTTGGGTGAACTATTCTATAGTAATTGTATTAGTAAGGCCATGCACGGTGGCTGTTGAATTAATGTATAGTTGTTAGACCTGCCATCATTGGCATGGTCTCCCCTAACATTTTGCCTCTACTTCCCAGGTTGTTTTTGTTTGCTGTGCTGGACTCTGTTTTCGTTGTTTTTGTTTGCTTTGGATACTTTACCACTGCTGACCGATGCTAAAGTGTAAGTGTTTCCTGTATAAATTATATGTGTACATTGGCTTATCTATGATTGGCATATTTGATTTACTAGTAAGTCCCTAGTAAAGTGCACTAGAGGTTCCCAGGGCCTGTAAATCAAATGCTACTATTGGGCCTGCAGCACTGGTTGTGCCATCCACATTAGTAGCCCTGTAAACATGACTTGGGCCTGCCACTGCAGTGTCTGTGTGTGCAGTTTTAAACTGCCAATTCGACTTGGCAGGTGTACCAACTTACCAGGCCTAAAGCTTTCCTTTTTAGACATGTAAGGCACCGATAAGGTAGGCCCTACGTAGCCCCGTGGGCAGGGTGCAGTGTGTGTTAAAGGTGGGACATGTGCTTATGTGTTTTGCATGCTCTGACAGTGAAATACTGCCAAATTTGTTTTTCACAGTTGAAAAGCCTATCTCTCTCATGAGTTAACATAGGGGCTGCCTTTAAATATTATTAAAGCGCGGATTCCCTTTGGGAGCAGACAGACATGTGGGGTCTCTGAACTCACTATCTAAAAATACATCTTCTAGTGAAGTTGGTTTTTAGATTGTGGTTTGAAAATGCCACTTTTAGAAAGAAGGCATTTTCTTGATTAAACCATTCTGTGACTGTTTTTTTGCGGATTTCCTGTCTGGGTGAATTTGACACTTGGGCTGTTTACATTTCTCCTCTAGACAGTGACACAAAAAGAACTGGGGTGTAGCCTGCATATCATAATGGGCCATGTGGTATGAGGGGATGGGGAGGAGTGGTCACTTACACCTGAAAGGGCTGTGCCTCCCCTCACACAATGCAGTCTCCAACCCCCTGGTGTGTGTCTGGGGCCTAGCCTGGGCATGGCAGGATCTTGAAAACAACAGAGGCTTCTCTTTGAATTAGTTGTACTTCAAAGGCAGGAAGAGGTATAAGAAGAGCACAAAAAAAAACTGAAAATCAGAGTACGTCTGGAACCAAGAGAAACCTCTGCCAAGGAGATGGGCTGGAGAAGCTGGAGGAGGAGTACTGCCCCTTTGCCTGTGACTGCACTTTGATGGGTTGGCCTGCAGTAGCTGCTTCTACCTGAGAGAGGACAAAGACTGACTTCTGTGTGACTTCCCACTGGTGAAGAATCTCCAAAATCTTGAACTGAGCTTGCCTCCTGTTGTTGAAGTCTCAGGGACAACAAAGACTTCTGTCTTAAAACACTTGGGCTTTCTGCTGAGAGTCCTGCCTGCCAAGTGGTGCCCTAACATGTCTTTGGGCCATTGAAAGGTGCAGCCACTGGAAAAGGACAAAAGTCCATGGAAAGACTGGAGTGCAGGGAAACTTTTGATGCACCACCCGGTGAGTGGCTGGCAAAAGACACGCCGCCAGCCTCGTGGCTAAAATCGACACTCCAGCTGCATCACGGCTGGGAGATTGACGCACCGTGGCTGGAGAAACGACATGCAACACCAGCAGCGCCTGCTGTTAACAACGCAAGCCCCAACGCAGCACGGTTTCTTGACACCGTCTGACCTGATTTCAACGCAACATGACGCGCAGAAAATCGACACAAAGCCTGCCTGGACCCGAGGTGCCCGTCTGGGTTGACGCATCGCTGTCTTGCGGAAGAGAAGAAACAATGCAAGCCAACCCAACAGGAGGAGGAATGACACATGTTCTCGCTTGCAGGTGAGAAATCAACACATCGCTATCCTTTTCTAACACATGCTCACATGTGCGGCTTTCATTGATGCTAACAAGGTACTTTGTTTAACAACAGCATTCTCACTATTTTCTTAGGATTAAGACTCCTAATTTTTTGAAAATCCATAACTTGGCTTGTGTATGTTGGATTTTTGTTGTTTTTGTCTTGTTTTGTTTAGATAATTATTAACTGTTTTTCTAAACCTATGCTGTGTCATTTTGTAGTGGTTCAATGTATTACTGGAAGTGTTGGTACAAATACTTTACACATTGCTTCTGAAGTTAAGCCTAGCTGCTCGTGCCAAGCTACCATAGGGGTGAGCGGGGGTTAACTGAGTCAATTCCCCTTTTCTCTGACTAGAGTGAGGGTCCTTGCTTGGACAGTTGGTAACCTGACTGCCAACCAAAGACCTAATTTCTAACAATAGTAATTTCTATTACTTTATGTTAAAAAAAATAGAAATTCACTGAAAAAAGGAAAGGTTATAGGGACACTATAGTTAGGAAATAGAATTAAAAATGCATTGAAATTCACTTAAAAACCATAGGTTACAGTAAAGTTATAGTTAGGCTCCATTTTAAACATACAAAACCATGGAAATTCACGTTATAGTTAGAATTATCTCAAGTAACTATGGGCCAGATGTACGTACCATTTTTCCTGTCACAAATGGCCCGATTCGCAGAATCAGACCTTTTGCGACAGGAAAGAAACATTGTGGTATGTACAGACCCTATTTTGAGATTCGGTAATCTATTTACCGAATCGCAAAATAGGTCTGCGAGTCGCAATTGGGAAGGGGCGTTCCCTTCCTAATTGCGAGTCGCAGTGCGATGTAGGATTGTTTTGTGACAGTGAATAGGGTCACAAAATAACTGCAGTTAGCACCAGTTTCAAACTAACCCCATGGGATCCCTTCCCCTTTGTAAATGGTAGTGAAAATATTTTTTCAGAGCAGGCAGTGGTCCCACCGACAACTGCCTGCTCTGAAAAATGAAAAGAACACTTTTCATTTTTGTTTTTGAAATGCATTTAAAAAAAAAACAAAAAAAAAACTGCTTTATTTAAAAGCAGTAACAGACATGGTGGTCTGCTGTCTCCAGCAGATCACCATCCATGTGAGGGCGGCCAATCCCAATGAGATCGCAAATTGCGACCTACCTCATGAATATTTATGAGGTAGGTCATTTGCGACCTCATTGGGAATTGCAAACATTGTCATTGACACTGTTGTACATCAGGTTTTGTGACTCGCAAATTGCGAGTCGCTATGACTCTCTATTTATACATGTGGCCCACTTACTCTTGCCCTAAGGTAACTATAACTTGCTTCCTCGCCATGCACTGTTAAATATCCCACAAATGACAGCACTTATCTTATCTTTGATACCATCATTGTGATAATATCAATGTAAGTTTTGAAATTAAGTTTTTCACAAAAAAAGGACAAGGTGGGGGTGCTAGTTATATTTACCTTAGGGCAAGAGTTATAGGGCCAGATGTAGGAAGGTACCCTTTTGCGAGTTGCAAATTGCGATTCCCAGCAAATCGCAATTTGCAAATCGCAAAAGGAAATGCAGAAAGGTGTCTCAGACATCTTCTGCGACTCGCTATGGGGTCGCAAAGACCCACCTCATAAATATTTATGAGGTGGGTCGCAGTTTGCGACCCCATAGCGAGTCTAGGCACTCACGGGGATGGTGGCCTGCTGGAGACAGCAGACCACCATGTCTGTGACTGCTTTTAAATAAAGCAGTTTTTTTTTTCTCTTTGCAGCCCGTTTTCCTTAAAGGAAAATGAGCTGCAAATAGAAAAAATACCGAAACCTTTTTGTTTCGTTTTTTTTCTGAAAAAATATTTTTGTGAGCATTCACAAAGGGGAAGGGGTCCCATGGGGACCCCTTCCCTTTTGTGAATAAGTTACCATCCGCTTCAAGTGGATGGTAACTGCGAGTTGATTTGCGACCGCTTTCGCGGTCACAAATCAACTCTACATCGTGATGCGGTCGCAAATAGGAAGGGAACACCCGTTCCTATTTGCGAGTCGGAATCACATTTTGCGAGTCAGTACCGACTCTCAAAATGTGATTCTGCATCGCATAAGGGCTTTTGCCGTTTGCGAGTCGCAAAAGCCTTACTACATCTGGCCCATAGTTACTTGAAATAACTCTAACAGGTGCATTTTGTTGATTTTGTATGCTTAAAAAGTAAGCCTAACTATAACAGCCCTGTAACCTTTGTTTTTTGTAATATATCTATCTATTTATATCTATATAGTTAGGACCATGTTTTTGTAGCATTTGACTTGCCTATATCTTTGGCACCATTTGGCAATTGTGAGAAAACAGGGCTGATTGCAGAGGCCCCCTAAGTTTTTGCTCCCATTTTTCACTTTTTGCTGGTGTTTTCCTGACTGTGTGGTCCCATGAGAATTGCTAAGCAGTCACAGGGCCTGTGCTCAGTGTAAAATGAATAGGCAAATTAGGCTACTTCATTATCTAAGCTCGCTTCATTTTTTATTTTTCTTAATTGTTCTGATCAATTGGTGTCAAAGTTTTTTAAGTGACACAAAACGTAAGAGAGACCTTGGAGTTTGAGCTGGCTAGCCTACCCACACTCACTGCAGCTGAGCTTAGGGTGTTGAGCAGAAAGAGGGGATTACCTGCTGCTAACAACCTTAGGAAGGCTGTGATGGTCAAGTCTCTTGAAGCCTGGGTAGTGCAGATGGAGGCAGAGAAAGCTTCAGAGGTAGGAAGGGAGAGGGAAGATATCTCTCTAACCTCCAAGGGGGGAGGATAATTGCCTAACTGTATTCTCAGCAGCTAGGGCCCCAACCAGAGCTAGTGGGAGGGGAGGGTCTGTGGCATCAGACCAAGAAGAAGCAGACCAGGACCTCAGGGAAAAGGAACTTGAGGCCCAGGTAACCCTCATAGCTTGGCCCTAGAGAAGAAGAAATGGGCAAAGATGAACAGAGAGATGGTGGCAGCGACAGAGAAGCTGAGATGTTCATTGGTGGGGGCTTTTGTCCCAGACTACCCAAGGGGGTCGTTCCTGCGTATGTGGAGGGGGATGATATAGATAAATGGCTAAGGGCCTTTGAGAGGGCCCTCCAGATGAGGAGAGTTAAGCGTCAATACTGGGGTTCACTTCTAATGGAGTTGGTCCCCAAATCTGGGAGGGATAGGCTTCTGACCTTCAGTGGAGTGGAGGCAGATTCATACCCTAGTATGAAGAGGTGCTTCACCAAGAAGTTTGGTCTGACCCCAGATCAGTGCAGGATGAAGTTCACGGACACCCAGAAGGTCAATACCGAGCCTGGGTTGACTTTATAGCCATCTCAGATAAGGCACTAAAGGGCTGGATATTGGGCAACAAGGTAAGTACCTTTGAGGGGTTATACAATTCGATCATGAGAGAGCACATCTTGACCAATTGTATCCAAGAAAGGTTATGCCAGCATCTAGTGGACTCTAAGATGACCAACCCCAGAGAGCTGGGGGAGGCCGCTGATGAGTGGTTGAGAACCAGGGTGGTTTTCAAGTCCCAGGGGGAACATTCCAGGAAGGGGGGGGCCAGGGCCCCAAAAACCTAAGGAGAGAGGTGGTAAGCCCACCACCGAGACTCCCTCTGTACCCCAGAAGCAAGGAAGGAGTGGAATAAATCCCACTCCCACTCTGACAAGCAGAGGCAGGGAGACCCAAGGTTAAAAAAGCTCTTGGACAGTAAAGCTTGCTTTGACTGTCATCAGACAGTTCACTTTAGAGGAGATGCGACCTTTCCAAGGAAGGTGGTTAGCAATGGGCTGTCCAGTGTAGCCATGGAGGAGGACTCTTCAGATGATGAGGTCCTCACAGCATTGGGCTGGGAGACAGGACCAGATGGTAAGCTGGTGATCCCTGAGGGTGGGAAGCAGGGACTTTTACCCCACTCAGGTGAATGGGATCCCTACCAATGGCCCGAGAGACACCTTCTCCAGTCACACTATTGTGAGTGCCTGGTTGGTGACCCAAGACATATATGTCCCAGGAGAGACCAGGAAAGTAAGGATAGCCACAGGTATGGCCACCTCCAAACCTGTAGCCATAGTGCCCCTAGAAAGGTAGGGTATCCTTGACTAGTTTAGGGTGGTGGTCAGTTCTGACCTCCCGCTACATTGTATCCTTGGCAATGACCTCCTAGAGGTGAGTCTGGTCCCAGATGGGGCAGTCACCCTAGGCTCCCCTCAATCAAAAATACTGGGGAGCTAGTCCCTACAGCTAGGAGACAGGGGTCCCCAAGAAAAAGGAAGATGAAAAAGAAGGGTAGGCCACTCGTAAAGAGAGTTCCAGGGAGCCAAAGCCCTTCTGCCTCAGTAGGTGGGAGTCCAGAGTTGGCCCTGGTGAGGCCACACCCGACCCCAAGGAAGTCCTGAGTAGTTAGGCAGCTGCACTGACAGAAGACAGAAGAGAGAGTGGAAGGAGGGTGTCTGCCACAGAAGGTGGGAGCCCCCACTTTAAACAGAAAGAGGGGTGCCAGGACCCCACAGTTGCCCCTAAAACAGCTCACCCACCTGTCAGTGGAGAGCTTAGGGTTTGGTTCTGGGTGCTGGCCTTCTTGGCAGCACTGCACTTGGCCTGGGAGGCAGACCCCAGGGCCAAAATCAAAGTAGGCCCCCTGACCCTGTTGGTCATAGTGGGGCTGCTCAAGTGTTGGATGACCTCTTTGGGTAAGCTAGATGTTGCCTAGCAAAGTTAGGGATAGAGGAGGTGTGCACCACACTACCCAAGTTGGCAGAGAGAGGTGAGGAGGACCCCCCATAGAGCGAAGTTACAGATTAAAGTGGGTCCTTTCACTGTTGGGATCGGTTCACTTCCCAGAGGGAGGGACCATGACAGGAGGATGTTAGGCAGAGTAGGCCCTGCAAAGGGAGAGCCAGTTCTCTTCACTGCCTTCCTCACCTGACAACCAGGAACGCTCTCCCTGGGTTGGGCTGAGTCTCCTGGGGTTGTGGGCTGGGGAAGGGGCTTGTGTGAGAAAACAAGGCTCATTGCAGAGGCCCCTAACGTTTTGCCCCAATTTTTCACTTTTTGCTGGTGTTTTTCTGACTCTTATGGTGCCCTGGGTACTGCTAACCGGTCCCAGGGCCTGTGCACTGTGTAAAATGAATATGCAAATTAGACTAACTATAATTGGCTATGTCAACCTACCTATAGGTTCCTAGTATATGATAGAGCCAGAGGTTTAGAGACTAAAGTAGTGCACCCATAGAAACATTGCTGAGGTGCCCAGTGTCATTTTAAAGACTGGGCTCCCTTGCTGGCTGCTTTTAAACTAAAGTTCTGTGCAAATTCGTCTTTGAAATTAGAAGTACTTCCAAAATCATAAACTACCTTATTTTCACATATAAGGTTGGGTGCCATGTAACTATAAGCAGGAACCTTATAAAAATAGTTTCATAAGCCCTGATGAGGTAAATAGCAACATTCCTTTTCCCTCACTGTAGTGAATGGCCTACATTGGTAAAATGGGGAGGTTTTATTCTAATTGATAAAGTCCCCTTAAGTGTCAGATCCCTTGAGTGTGGTATCAAATGAATTGTTATATTAAATCCCACAACATAGAATTGTTGGATTTATTTTAACTAGTTCAGGTAAAGAGTTTTCAAATTCTATCTGAAAGTTGCCGACTTCAGCTCTGTAGTGCCCTTCTCTGATTGGCCAGCCTCTGGCAGCCAGGCTGCCTTGATAAGGTGTGAAGTGGTCTGGACTGAACATAAAAGATATGCCTGGGGGAAGAGATCTGCCTCAGCAGATGGGGAAGCAGGAAGAGGGGAGGACGGCCAAACTGGTCTTCAAATGCAGGGAAGGACATTTGGAGTGGCGCAGCACCTCCCTCACTTCATGCAAACCCTGACAATTAGGTGCCCTTTTGATTAGATCAGGAGAGGGCAGGAGAGGGGTATGTTTAGGATTTTTACCCACAAAAGTGGGTGGGCTCATCCAAATCTAACCTCTAAAAATGATTTCCAGTCATGTTGGATTTTTGAGCAATGTTGCTCCCTGGGATTGACTTTTGCCACACTTCCCAGGAAGTGGTCATCAAAGGAAGAATGAGCCTGCCTGTGATTAAATCCCCAGGATCCCCCTGATTTTCACACAGGGGCAAGGATAAAATGGCAGAGCTTCACCCATACCTCAGATCCCTACAAGGACAAGACAAAGAAAAAGAAGGACTGCCCTGCTGGACCCCTAACCTGTACCTGAACACTACACTCTGAAGGACTTAACTAGCTGCACACGTGGGCTTCACCACTTAAAGGACTTTGCCTGTCTTCTACTGCTTCAAGAAAAGAACTCCCTGTTTTCAACATGTAAAAAGGAGCTCCCCGTAGTCCCATGCATCAAGTCCTGCAAGCAGAGCCCATCTGACCAGCGTCCAGTGGCCAATTGAGGATTCTGGCAAGGTGTATTCTGGAACCTGTAGTCCCAACTCCCAAGGAGCAACTCAGAGCTTCTGGAAACTTGGATCCAGTTGTGGACTTTTCAAGGACCCAAAAAGGACCTCTGGAAGAAGATCCAGATGTTTGGAGACGTGTGGATCAACTCCATAAGTTGAAGAGGTGCATTGTGGGAGTTGTAGTCCCAGACCCCAAGAGGCAAAGCAGAGCCTCTGAACTCATGGCTGGTGCTGTGGACCACTTTCCTGAATCAAGAAACACTTCTGAAAGTAAGTGTGACAGTGTTACCTCATGGGTGGCCTGAACTCTGGACTTTGTCCCTTTCCAGTGTGACCTTTTCTAACCCTTTCATCGCTAGTTGCTTCTATGTGCTAGAAAACATTAAGGGGCATATTTATACTCCGTTTGCGCCGAATGTGCGTCAAAAATTTTGACGCACTTTCAGCGCAAATGTTGCCCCATATTTAAACCCTGACGCCCGATCCGGCGCACCAGGAAAATGGCGCTATGTGCACCAGTTTTTGGAAGCGGCACCCCGCCCTGCGTTAATGACATGCAGGGTAGGCGTTCCCGTCCAAAAACAGACGCACATAGCGGTGCGTGGTATTTATGCTCCAGGGCAAAAATCACTCCCGCGCGGCAGGCGGCGCAAAAAAATGGCGCAAAGCACGAATATCGTGAAATTTTAACGCCTGGGTCAGGGCAGGCGTTAAAATGGGGCAAACACACCTGTACTTAATCAGAACACACAGAACAAACAACAGAGCAGCAGAGCAGCAGAGCAGCAACAGGGAGACATGGAGGTGCTTTTTCTTCAACGTGCACGTAGACGCAGAGCCCTGCAGCAACAACAGCAGCCACAACAACAACAGCAGGGACCCCAAAGACAGCGCAGAAGGCAGGAGAGGATATTCCGCCCAAGAACAACCCTGCATGGCCTCAGGGAACGAGACATCATCCAGAGGTACCGGTTGAACTGGCAGGCCATTCAGCAGCTGCTGACAAATATTGAACAGCAATTGGCCCCCACTTTAGTGACTCCACGCACTATCCCAACCGAAACAAAGCTGCTTGCCGTACTTCACCTGCTGGCAAGTGGCTCGTTTCAGACAACTGGTGCCCTGGTTGGTGGAATCTCACAACCATCTTTCTCCGCATTCCTGCCTAAAGTACTGGATGCCATCATTGGACTGACACCCCGCCACATCTGCTTCCCTAACACAGTGCAGAAGCAGCAGGAAACAAAACAGGGGTTCTACGCCATCAGTGGCTTTCCGCACGTCCTTGGTGCAATCGACTGCACACACGTACGCCTTGTGCCACCTGCTGCGAGTGAACACCTCTACCGCAACAGGAAGCACACACATTCCATCAACGTGCAGGCCATAGTCGATCACCAAGGACTGATCAGCAACATTGTGGCTAAATATCCTGGGAGTGTACATGACGCATTCATCTTCCGTCACTGCACCATCAACCAACACTTCCAGGATGGACGGTATGGCAATGGACTACTTGTTGGTAAGGATAAAAATCTACTTATATACTCACTGCACAGAAACCCTCTAGGATAAACAACACATACACCACAATAGCAACACCTAGACAGGAACACACTGAGGTACTCACATCACTAGCCATGTGTCACAAGTCACTATTGAACCTCTCACACATTTGAATTTACTCCACAGCTTAGTGTGAAGACATTCATGACTGTGGTTGCCTAAATGTCACCTTGCAAATTGGAAGTCTCACAATAACCTGTACACTAATACAATGCATAACTTTTAAGGGATGGGATGGCCTGGGTATGTTCATATGAACGTTTCTAATACCCTTTCATGTTTCAACTCTGCATGGAACTATTTTCACACCCCAGTGAGGACACACGGACACCTGTGTCACAAGTCACAATGCAAGGGAGGGCACACTGTACTTGAGAAACCAATACATCCTGCTGACAAACAGTTAGACAACAAACACTTGCTCAGCCAAGGAAAAAAAACAATGCCAAAGTTTCCACCAACAACCATAGGTTGTCACATTAGTACACAAAATAGTCACAGACAACACAACACAACTACTGCCATCAAAGATACGTACAACAGTGCCTCCTACATCTAATTGATACCATTCTGTGTTTCTCTTTCAGCTGATCAGGGGTATGGCATCCAGCCTTGGCTAATGACACCATATGGGAACCCAAATACTGCTGCTGATCGGGCATACAATGACGCCCACAAGAGGACACGCAGCATTGTGGAGAGGACCTTTGGGATCCTAAAGTCAAGGTTCCGCTGCCTTGACATCACTGGCGGAAGCCTACTATACTCCCCAGAGATGGTCTGCAAGATCATACTCACTTGTGCCATATTACACAATATTTGTGTAAAAAGGAACATTCCCCTCCTTGAACCGGACCCAGACATGCCTGAGGATGATGATGAGGAGGATGCTGGCCTGCAACAGGAGGGGGAACAACCTAACACCGCAGCAGGAGTGCGTAGGCGCCAACAGCTTGTGAACAATTTTTTTACTTAAGTTATTATAATCACTTGTATTCCACACTTGTAAATAAACACAGATAACAAACACCACATCATGCTTTGGCCTATTCATTTCTGACCACCTTTAGTTTGAAATAGCTGAAGATGAATGTCGTCTCATTGATCAAGAATGCCATTAAAATTCATCACACCAAAAATAAACATCACAACTGTATGCACAGAGGGTAGGATGTGACATGTTACATTACCATACACAGAGCCCAACAAGAGTACAAATGTGACAATTACACATGCCGGATCCAAACAACTGAAACAGTCTCTCATCCAGCCCAAAATTGGAGATCATTTGAAAGTCACATCACACGTGTTCAGAGACAGGGTGGGACCATCCATGTGTACGTGAACATGTCATCAATGGCTTCTCTCAAGTGTATGATGTGAGCAATACACAATTGCAACAACATCAGCTGCCACTAACTCAGGAGGAGACCTTGAAGTTACAGTGACAACATACACACAGACAGGTCATACTGGATCCACATTCCCACACACATGTATACATATGTCATACAACCAACCTAATATTTGAAAGTAGACCATCACAGTTGTGTCACAGTTTGAACCTAGCAGGAAGATTGTAACATGACACTAAACCAGTTTATGCAGAAAGGGACACAGACAAGCAAAAAAATCTTCGCATTATCACATCGTGAACGCTGAGAGTCTTGCAAACTTAGTCATATGAAAATGGTATGCAACTTAGCTCCAAATCATCATTACTGCAAACGTCAAATGGGCTAATGAGATGAATGAATGGTCAACAGTCATTCATACCATATGGCCTTACATTCGCCCGCTGCTGCAGGTTTGCCATGATATGATAAAAATACTCCATGGATACAGTAGCTATTCTGGATGGTCAAATCCTAGGGTGCTGGGGGCCTAACTCCACCTCTACCACCCCCAAAACATACAAGAATCATGTACTTGTGAACTAAACACATGCATAAGGCACATGTGTGGCCTCCATGTCACAAGTCCTACACAAATATGAAACACAAAATCATAATGGGACATGGTCAGCCCCATAAAAACTGAAAGTGACTCTCCCACTCCCTGTTAGGACTACAGATAAAAGCATCCCCATCATAAAGGTGGGCACATTTTGGAGACGGAATACATAATGGTATCAAAAACATAATTTCAAAATAGCCATCAGCAATTACACCAAATATGTTGTCAAATATGGTCAATACATTAGTTAACGTATCCCAAACATTACAGTGTGAAGGCCGTCTATACATAAAAGTACGGACATTTGTCATATACAAACACAAATGTGTCTCACATCGCACCGTTTGACCATGACAAATCACCTTTCCAAAGCTAAACACATGAAGACATTTGGATAAATTTGCTCCATATTCTACGCATACAGCATGGCCGTCATAATTTGTTCACGTACATGAGTGCACACAATGCAGAGTCAGATACAAATGTATCCAAAAGTGCCTTGATATTTCGCCTTCAAAATATTATTTACATCCACAATATTTTTGACTCTGCATCATGTGCACTACTGTACGTGTAAAAAAAAACACGACCATGATGTATGCGTGGTGAATTTGACGCTACATGGACAATATGTTGGTCATTTCATGTACAGTATTAATTATTAATATTCATATAATATTTTTTCACTCCGCATCATGTGCACCACTGTACGTGTAAAAAAAACGACGCCCATGATGTATGCGTGGTGAAATTGATGCTACATGCACAATATGTTGGTCATTTCATGTACAGTATTAATTATTAATATTCATAACATATTTTTTCACTCCGCATCATGTGCACCACTGTACGTGTAAAAAAAACGACGCCCATGATGTATGCGTGGTGAAATTGACGCTACATGCACAATATGTTGGTCATTTCATGTACAGTATTAATTATTAATATTCATAACATATTTTTTCACTCCGCATCATGTGCACCACTGTACGTGTAAAAAAAACGACGCCCATGATGTATGCGTGGTGAAATTGACGCTACATGCACAATATATTGGTCATTTCATGTACAGTATTAATTATTAATATTCATATCATATTTTTTCACTCCGCATCATGTGCACTGTAATGTGTCATAAAAAATTAACGCACAACTGTGTATGCGTGAAAATATGACGCATAACGGGAAAATAAAAACGGCGGCCATTTTATGCAGTAAGTGATGTAATAGGATATCCTGTTTACAAAATCTGTACTGGAAGGTAACTTTCACTTTCACTTTGCAGTCTCAGATTTCTCTAGACTGTGTGGTTGTGTGAAAGGTGTTGTCCTGTGTTTTACTGCTCTAGTGTCCTGTGTGCCTTGTATTTTGTCTTAGTGTCAATCTATTATTGTTGTATCACATTGTCTCAGTCTGTTTAGTGTTATTTTGTCTATACCTGTGATAGTTTGTATTGTCTGTGGGAGTCTGTTGTGGGTAGCATAGTTTGGGGGGTTAGTTGGGCTATTTTTCTACTTCTCCTTTTTCTTTCACACCTCTACCTTTCCCCATTTCCCCCCTTATATTTTATATTTTGTTGGTACATTCTTATCCCTCTCAATATGTCAGGTAGGCCTCGCCTGTCCAGGATGGGGGAAGACGAATTGGGGGGGTTCATATGGCTCGTAAGCCATTTCCTCCCACTAATGCTGGAAGCTGGGGGCCGTGTGATACAGGGGTTTCACACGGAGGCCAGGAAAATCCGGTGGGAGAAGGTGCGCCATCACCTGGTCCGGGTCTATGGGAGTCTCAGGAATGTACACCAACTCAAGCACCGCTGGGCAGATCTGATCACCAGGGAACAGGACCTGCTGGACCACCTGGGACTCCAGATTGGTGGCCATGTTGGTGAGTAAAAAACAATTACATGGGAATGACAGAAATCGGTGTGTGAACATGTGATGATTGTTAGCGAATCTGCAAAATAAGTAGCTGAGTGTGTGTAATGCCAGGGAAACCTAGGCCCATGGTTATACACATTAATCCCCATTCTTGCAACACATGTACATGCAATGACAGCTTTATAAATTCAACATCTATTTGTATTATGCTAAGTCGCCCCCTCTCTGCGTCCCAAAATGTTTCAGATGCTGCGCTACAAAGGTATACATATGTGTCCTAATGTGTATTTGTTGCAGAATGTGTATGAAGACCTATGCTACCAGTCCGATGGATCATTTTTGCAACACATACCAGATGCCTGTAGCTGCATGTAATGTAGTGTTGCCTTTGTGTCAGAAAAGCAACACGTGAACGGCTCTATTTGTACTCCACTGGTCATAATGGCCAGTGAGTACGTCATGTAGAAACAACATACCTACATATGCAGACGCCATAGCTAGACAGAAAATTGGAAACACATGATGATGCTATACATGTGTGTTGCCGTCACGTCACATGAAGTCAGTCATGTTGTTCACACATATGTCACCTGTGTGTCTGTTTGCTGTCTGTTGACCCTGTCCAAATAGCCTGTTTAATTGTGAGTGGTCATGTAGTCCTCATGGAACCAGTTTTGGAATGTCTCTCGGGGATGCACATGCTGAGATGTATGGATAACATTATTGTTGGGGCATACTAATGGAGGATTAACTTGGACGACACCTGACTGTCCTGACCACTGCATGAGTGTAGTAGGGTGTGACACTGGAGCAGGAGACTCATCCAATGTTAATGTTGAATACAAAGTGATCCATGCAGGATGAGCATGTGTGAAAGTCTATCATTACCATGTCATTTTCACACAGTGTCATTGTAACAGAAATCTTTTGTCCGTTCACCCAGTCTGAGTATAATCTTTGTTTCATGCTTTACAGGTGGACCAGCCCCGTACACCGTGGGAGAGGTGGCCCATTTTGACGACCCCGATACCTACAGTGAGTGTCGCCTGAGTGCTATTTACATTGTTTGGTAATGACGCATGATGGATTACTGTGTGTTCAAGAGAATTCATGATTTGATGTGCTGGCCGTTCATTGGCTTTGTTCTTTTAGTGTGATATCAAATTAGAATTATGTTTCTGCAAAGCAATACGTAGTCATCTCTCAGATTGAGGGGCTGTAGCCCATTCAATTATGGCGGCAATTGGGAATGGTATGACTAATTTTGAATAGACTGGTCAATGTTAGACTTGGTCAGGGACTTGCCATGAACTGAGTCTGCATATCAGACTGACAGTCTCCCAGATAGCTTAGGCACATGGCATTGATGACAAGTGCTTCTTCCTAGTTGAGGATGGACTGTGTACACTGTAGGTTGGATCTTCCATGGGCATGTACCTCCACAAGGTGAACTCGAAGTGTGTGTGACTTGAGTGCAATGCCCTAGGTGTTCAGTTGAATCATGTGAATGGGTGTACTACCTCCCCTGTGTGTGTTGTTAAACATGCCTCACTAATAGTATGTTATGTTGGGCTAAGTCATAACATTTTGACATGTGTGGACCTGGGATGTGACAAGGTTGGGCTGACTACAACGTGTTGCTAGCCCTTCATAGGTGTTGTGTGTGAAGGCACATAATTGTTGAACTTTCTGTACACTCCTGGGTGTGCATTGAACATGGGATTGTTGGTTGTTCTTCCCACACCACCCACAAAGACTGGGATGTTACAGTGAAACAGGGTACCTAGGACTGTAGCAACCAGTATGTTACACGTACTTAACACCTTTTGTGACTTGAGTTAGTACCTTGGGCCAGAGTGAGAAAAATGTCTACACGTTGCAAATGGCATAAATATCTGTGTGGGATTTGCAAACGTCTGTTTCCTAATCCAAAATGTCTTTGGTGGTCATGTACATATGAGTAAAATGCTTTTCAAAATTGATATAATGAAGGGTTTTACCAGACCTACTTGCAAATCACAGTGGTAGGCAATCCCATTTGCAACCGAGTACGTGGTTGCAAAGTGAGTAGCTGTTATCATCCACTTGAAGTGGATGGTAACCACCTTGCTGACTGGAAGGGGTCCTCATTGTAAAGCTTCAGCCTTTGTGAGTGGACTAAAAAAATCCTGCGCAAAAAAGCCAGTGGTCTAAGGGACCAATAATTACAGTGAAAATTTCCAAGTACAATTGTTGTGATTTAAAAATAATTGCAGCTCAATTTTCTTTCCGGTAAACGGCCTACACTTGGGGAGAAATAACTTGCTTAATTTAAAAACAGTAACGTCTATGGAGTTCTGCTGGTCCCAGCAGGCCACCATCCCCGTGAGTGCCCATGTTGCTAAGGTGGGGCAACTTGGAACCCACATCATTGATGTTCATGAGGTGGGTTTTAGGGACCCCATAGCGACTCGCAGACGGTGTCAGAGACACCGTTCTGCTTTGCAATTTGCTAGTTGATTTTCCTAAATTCCTACATCTGACACCTAGTGTGGACACATGATTCTGGGCCAGGGGTTCAATCTTAGCACACAACTAATTAAAAATGCTATTGAGTGAGGCGTGTGAGTGTAATCACATAGAATGACATATGTACTGAAGTCAGTATGCGGAAGAGCTGGTGCCATAATGTCAAATGCCTTAGGTATGATTTGGATGAGTAGTTTAGGGTGATGTCATACATCATGTAGAGACATGGATATGCTAGGTGTGATATGACCTTAGGGATGCATGATTCACATGTACTTCCTCTGAGCATTTCCGTGAACTATGTTGTAACAATTGCTGCATACAATATATTTCTAGTAATGGACAAATGAGCCATTGTGGGATTCAACCCACTGTAAATTCAATGCTCAATATTTCCCTTTTCTCTTCACAGCTGCAAACCTGAGTGCCGCAGAGCGCAACCATTTTGAGCACAGGGCAATGAGGTACAGGCACATCCTGCAAGTGCAGTGTGGGTATCGGAGGATGGCCCGCAGATACAATTCCGATCGGGCCTCCGGGGCGTGGTATGCCACACCACAGGCTCCACCAACGGTGCCACCTACAACCACCAGGTCTGCCCAAGGGGACCCAGCGACGGACCAGCCATCTTCCTCAAGACCTGGACCCAGCCGTGTGTTGGGAGCAGGGCTGTCCCGTGGCCACTCCACTCCAGCGACAATCTCCACCTCCACCGGCACGCAGACCAGCAGTGACCCTCCAATTGACCCTGCAACCTTCCAGGCATTGTCTAGGAAACTGGACAGGTTAATTCAAAAGGTGGACAACTTGACGGAGGACATGGCGGAGGTTAAAAAGAAGGTGCGCTCCATCCGGCGCACACTTCAGAGGGCAAATCTTTAGTTATTTTGCCCTCCTGAACTTTTACCCCTCCCCTCTCCCCTCTTTCCTCTTTTCATACTGTTAGTTGGGTTTGGGGGGTTAGTTATAGGATAAGTATAGGTAATTAGCTTAGTTAGTGTTAGGTAAGAGGTTGGGGGGTCCTTATACTTTCTATCTAATATTTTTGTGTGGGTGGGTGGGTGGGGGGCAATGTTGGGATTCCTGTTTAATAAAAAAAAATATATATATATATATATATAAAAAAAAAAAAATACACAAAAATATATGTTTGTTTAGGATAGTATAGTATGTGTGTAGGTTAGTAAGTGTTGTCCTGCTTGTGTCTTGTCTCTTAATGCTGGGTGGGGGGTTGATGTTTAGATCGTTTTGTTACATGTGTAGAGTAAGTTTAGCTTAGGTTAGTTAGGGACAGTTGTGGGTTAGTAGTAGTCAGGTTAGATTAGTGTAGGTTTACCTTTCCCTTAGTTGCCTCTTTTATTACTACTTTTAAATAAAAATTTTGTTAACCCTTTACCTGATGCGTTAGGTGCTACCTTTTCATGGCCTTGACATCAGTGTAGCAGAAATGTTAAGTATGACATTTGTGTTCCATGCTCCCTATCCCCAGGCTTATGAGGTTTAACATGCCAGCTACCCGTGTGCTAACTTGGTAAGTATCCACCATGTTGGAGAGCCACCATTGGTAGTGTGCATTGATCATCAAGGTTTGGGGTTGGTATGTATCCTACTTCACAAAGAGTGCTTCCAGACTTGTTATTGTAGGTAAATAGATAGGTCGGACAGCATTATGAAGTTCAGGGAGAGCTTTATAGATTATGATTTGTTCACACTCTTGTCTTGTTGCTATCATTGCTGACCTACATCATGTGTGTACTGATTCAGCATGACTTTCCTTCATGGAAGTATACGCCGTAAGGGTTATTGATGCAGTGTAATTTGTTTATCATTCCTTTCATTCTACAGCATAATTTCAAATTTTAGTATTGCATGGTGCCTACATTTCTCAGCCACCATTAGTTGTGTAGAATAGCTATAGATGGTGCATCATTCTGTCCAACACAGCATGATTGTGTGTGCTTAGTCCCTTCATCAGTTATTTTCCTCAGTATAGTAAAGCTATGATGCAATCCTGGCCACTGCACAGATGATTCAGTATACATGAAATCAGGACAGTAGTATAGAGAATCGACATGGTTTCCACACAGCCACTTTGGAGTTATCTACTGCACAGTTGAATTTTGAAATGACACAGAGACACAATAGGTGTGCAAGTGATATTTATTTATAAGTGGTGTTGTGCAAAATGTCCATTCACCATGTTTGCTGACTCCTTTCTGGTGCATTATTACATGGTGATCCTACAGAAGGGGTGTGGATGATGCTCCTGACATGCTGGGGTGATGTCACAGACAGTGCAGAGGAACATGAAATGCCAAATGGTAGGAGAGAAACATTCACTGGCAAGGTGGACAAGTCATACAGTGGATTGCCGAACAGTCATTGAGGTTAGTTGTAGTGAGACTGGCATGTGTCAAAACGTAGGACCTTGGTCAGAGTAGGGCATGGTGCAGGGACTAGGGCTTCCGGGTACTCTTACGTGTGAATGTTATCTGTTCCATGTCTTCTTCTTCTGATGTGTGTGTTGCCTGGTGTGTCCTTGTTGTTGTTGGTTGTGAAGGGGCAACACACACCTCAGTGTTAGAAGACATGGAGGCAGACATCCCGGGGGCTGATCCCTGTTGAGTAAGGAAGGGCAGTACTGCAGCAAGGAGGGCCTGCTGGTTTTTCAGAATGGCAGCCACATCCCGATGGTAGGCAGCCAGGTCGGCCCTGAGGGGTTCTATGTTGCATTCGTGCACACGTTGAGTGGCTTGCAGTTTGAGTTGTTGTGTCAACTGGATGACAGCTGTGCCAATTTCCTTCAGTGTTTTTGAAATGTCCTCCAAGAGAAAATTTCTGGCTTGCATTGCAGCTGCCTGATCAGCAGTTGACAACATGCACGAACGCACCCCCTCAAGGCTGGCTGCCATATTTTGCATCCCCACCCGCACCTCCTTGGCCAGCTCCCGCTGGACCCCAACGACAGTTCTTTCGAAGCTGGTGCCAGTGTCGTCAGAGTCCTCAGCTGTGTTGGAGCTGGCAGGTCTTACAATTGGGGTGGCGGGTGGTTCTACTGTGGTGGCTGCTTCTTCTGTGCTCCTCCTTGTGACTGAAGGTGGGGTTTGGAGGCTTTCAAGGACCATGTCAATGGTCTCTTGTGGGAGGTTGATGGTGTCGTCATCCATGTCATCAGGGAACTAATGGACAGGCAGATCAGCAGGAGATCCGTGTTCCTCTGCAATGAAACAGGGTACAATTAGTGTGTCTGTGTTGTGACAATTTTGCAGTAAGATACAAGCCTTTGGATGCTTTAACATTGTACTCTGTGTTTGTCTAGGTATCTGCTGTCCGTCATAGGGCATTGTTGTAGGCCTATGGCCCACCTGTGTGTCACATGTTTGATATGGATCTTTCAGACATGTCTGCCAGGTCGCCTCTAGGTGTTGCTTTGTAATTATTTAGGAATAGGCGTTTTTTTTTCCTACTCCTCACTCGGTGTTTCACTATTGTTATGGAGGGACATTTTGTAGGGTGGGCTCTCCTTATCCAACATGTGATTCTTGGCTTTCTAGGCAGCAGGATAGCTAATGGTGTGGGGGACTAAGTTTGACCCACTTGAAAATAACTCTGTCACCCAGATATTCAATTTAGCTAAGACTAACTAGCAGTGCCTCTGGTCTCCCACAATCAAAGGAATGTTTAGACATCTGAGCGCATGACATCTTTGGAACTTCTCAGGGAAGTGGTGGTCACTCAGGTCCTACACATTTGTATCTTTTCCGGTAGGTTCCCATACACAATTGACATAGACAGTATTAGTTTGATATGAAGTTTCATTGTACAACTGACTTGTAGGAATTTAGGTGTGAGCCCCAATTACACAAACAATACACACTGTTAGAATTGAAATAGTCCGCAGGAGAGTAATACATTAGTACACAGCTTTCATGGTGCCTAACTGTTTCTACTCTCCCCCTGCATGTTCTATGTATAGCACAGCTTGTTAAGTTTGGAGGTTGCCTGTCAGAATCACAGGGGAGACATCATCCCTCATATCAGAGGAATGGGCTAGGATCTGGTTGTGCATCAGCAGCAAGGCAGGCAGCATCTAGTTGTTATTTTCTGTTTGGAAACTCCCCCATGCGTGTCTTGGGACAAGGGAGTGAATGTAAAAGACATATGTCATGGTGATGACAAAGTTTCCCTACGCAGGAATGCAAAACCTTGACCCCTACCACATCTATCAGCAACGTACCAGACGGTATCCTTGACTGGGGCACAGAGTGAATATGTTCTGGCAAACTCCAGTGCAGAAGTAGGCAAAACAGTGTGATTTGACTAATTGACAACACCTTAGGACTGACTATTTGCTACATTAACTGATAGGAAGGGCAATGAGAATCATTTAGTGCAAATTGCTCTGAGGCACTTAGATGTGAGCAAATGAGTATAAGTACATTCAGGGTAAGATGCACAAAGGCCTCCAGCCTGAGGCTAATGCGCAAAGTATACGTTTCACTTGCCACACTACACTTTGACTGACTGTGGGTGTTGTGACTGCCCTGCCAGCACACTTGCCTCTCAGGCCCTGCCCCATACACTTTTTATTCACATTGCATGATCTGTACATGTAACGTGGCATTACCTATGCATGTCAATGTTAGGATGTGGTATGGATGTAAACATTCTTGATGTTTTGAGATGATGTTGGGTGATGTGTTTTGAATTGGATTGGCCTGTTTATCGTATGAAGGTCCTATTTGTTTGTCCGACTTTGCAAGTGTGTTTCAGTGACCAGTTGCCTGTGTCCCCTCCTCAATGTTGTTGTCTGAGCAGTATGACATTAGTGATGTAGCCTTGTTAGCCAGGCACGTGAGGGACCCTGACGTATGCAGCATGTGTGTATCGTTAGTGCTGTGTGGCTCCTATTGCTGTTTACTTAGGCTTATGTATGTGTCAGTTATGGACATTCGGCATTTGAGTGTACTGGTACCTTTGTCTTATTTCTAGGAGTAATTGCAGATGTCACCCTCATCCCCTAATTTAGGTATGTATGTTCCAGGGTGGGGTTTCTGCCATTTGGTGCTATAGCTGCACAGAGATGAGAGGTGTTATTGTCAACTGTGTTTGCAGTTAAGTTACAGTTGTTATATTTGCTACTGCATTACAGATAGGGACCTAGTTGATGTAGAATAGATTTTTCAATACAAGTGCCTGGATGTGGATTTGAGGTAGTGTCCTTCCCACCTGTCACTGCTTTCCCTTGGCTCTCTTGTTGTAATTACAGGATGTCCCCGTGGGACTGTTGTGGTTGCTGTATTTTGTCGTGCCCCAGCTTCGGTCAGTACTGGGCATGCCCCCCTGCCGTGCCCCTTTCCCCATGCCACTTCATATATGTGCTGACTTACATGCATTGTGTAGTAGGTATCCCCCCCCTGCTTTCAGTCCCCATTATTCTATCATGATTCCCCATGCGACTTACCCTGCATGTGCGTAGTGTCGTGGTAGTCTGCGCTGTCCAGTCCTTGAATCCCTGTGACGATCTCCTCCGGGATGACGGCTGCGACCATCTCCTCCATGTGGTCCAGGGCCTCCTGTTGTGCTGGACTCCCCCCTCCAGTCTGCATTGCTGCCTTCCTGTTCCTGGCCATTTTCTCTTTGGTCCTACGTTTGCAGTCATGCCAGCGTTTCTTACACTCGGTGACTGTCCGGCGTTCTTCAGCCACACTGTTAATCTTGTCCACAATTTGTTTCCAGATGGCCTCTCTCCTACTGAGTGGCAATTTGGAGGTGATGAAAAGTTGGTGCTGGTGTTCCATCACCTCTTTCACCAGGATTTCCTGCTCCTCTGCACTGAAGCGACACTTTTTTTCTGTATGCTTCCTCCTGGCTGGTTCCTGGTCTGCTCTCATCCTCCTGGGGTCTGTTGGGGCATCTAGGATCCATTTTGGGTCTCCTCTTCTGAAAGGGCAGTTTTCGCTCAAAAATGTGACGCAATTGCGTGAAAAAAAACGGCGTTTTCACGATTGCGCTGTCGTAAATCGACCCACAGTGATGTGCGTCGCATTTACGTTGGTTTCCTTTACGACAGACCGACGCTGTCTGTGTCACAAAATAATGACTCCCACCTGTTGGTTGCGCCGCCGTACGTCAAAGTATAAATTTGACGCCCGCATGGCGCATCCAAATGGCGTTAGACGGCGCCAATTTTTTTGACGCAAAATTGTGTTAGCGCAATTTTTCGTCAAAAAGTATAAATATGGCCCTAATTCTTTAATCCCTTGGCAGCCAAGGACGTAACGGTTACCTCCTTGGCTACGGTGCTAAGGCACAAAGGACGTAACCGTTATGGCCTTGGACTGGCTCATGAACCTCGCCTCATCACCCCTAGCGCAGGGATGGAAGGGGAGTCGCTTCCCCTTCCACCTCCGTCCCCCCTTGACCCCTCTGTCGCTTCCGATGAGGTCAACGCGCGATCACGCGCTGACCTCATCAGAGGTCTACCCCTCCGCACTGGATGCTCAGCTTCCTGCGCGGAGCGGAGGAGAAATGCAAAAGCATTTCTCCTCTGATCACGTGAAGGGGGCGAGAGAGGCATGAAAGGCCTTTCCTCTCCTTTCATGTCTCTCTCAGAAATGCCCACTAGACACCAGGGAGTTTTTTTTTATATTATTGAATGAGGGGAGCAGTCCCTTGGGCAAGGGCCATTCTACAGGGGGCAAACAATTTTAAGGCCTTATTAGGCCGATCTGCCCCAAGGGAGGCAGAAACCACTAGGCACCAGGGATTTTTTTTTGTGCCACTTTTACACAAGGGGAGCGACCCCTTAGGCAAGGGTCGCTCCCCTGGGGGGCCAAATTATTTTAGGCCATTTCTGCTCTCCTTGGGGGCAGATCTGCCTATTTCTATTAGGCCGATCTGCCCCCGGGGTGGGCAGAAACCACTGAGGCACCAGGGATTGGTGTGTGTATGTGTGTGTTTTGTTTGGGGGGGCAGCTCCTTGGGCAAGGGTCGCTCCCTATGGGGGAATATTACTGTTGGCCATATCTGCCCCCATGAGGGGCAGATCAGCCTATTTTTGGAAGGCACATCTGCCCCCATGGGGGGCAGAAAGCCCACCAGAGATCAAGGAAGATTTTTTTTTCAAAATAAGAGAGTGGGGTTTGGCCATACCCCCACCCCAAATAAATGGGGTCAAAGTTGTTCTGCACACTGGTGGGCAGAGGGGGCAATTACCCCCGATCCACATCCCGAAAGTCTACTAGAGGCCACGGAATTAAAAATAAAATAAAAATAGTGTGGTGGTGGCTACCAACCACTGTGGGCATAGTTATGCCCCCACCTCAACTGAAGGGGGTAACAGTCTTTCAGCTCTCCCCCCACACACTAGAACATCCTATCCCATGGCAAGCAAGAGGACATTTGATTATTTTGGGTTTTGGTTTTACATTTGGGCCATGAGAGCTTGCCTAACTCTCAAAATCGTCCCACTTGGAATGGTGAGGGCTGCACTTTTTGGACTTTGGGACACTGCAATGTAGAAAAATACACAGGACCTGAACACATCTGAAAACTAAACATCTGGGTGAGTCCAGGGTGGTGTGCTTCACATGCACCCGCACCAATTTTGTACCCACAATGCCCTGCAAACCTCCAACTTGGCTGGAAATCACACATGTTTTCCACATTTTTGTGATGGAACCTTCCGGAATCTGCAGGAATCCATAAATGTCCTACCACCCAGCATTGTCATATCTATACCGATGCCCCACTTGTCAGACTAAAAATGTTTTTTTTTCAAACTGCCCTTTTGGACTCGCTTTGGTTCCCCCTCAATTTTGACATGTTTTTGGCTCTTCCCTGTCACAGGCACTTGGCCCACCTACACAAGTGAGGTATCATTTTTACCAGGAGACAGGGGAACGTTGGGTGGTAGGATATTCGTCCCAGGGCTGTGATCGCGTACAGGAATGTGGGAAAAATTAGATTTTTTAGCTAAATTTGAGGTTTGCTGAGGATTCTGGGTAAGAAAACACTGGGGGTCCCACGCAAGTCAAACCTCCCTGGACTCCCTCGGGTATCAAAAATGTCTGGGTTTGGTAGGTTTCCCTGTATGGCTGCTGGTCCCAGGACCAAAAACGTAGGTGCCCCTTCCCCGCAAAAACAGGTTGTTTAGTATTTGATAATTTTGATGTGTCTAGATAGTGTTTTGGGGCATTTCCTGTCACGGACACTAGGCCTACCCACATAAGTGAGGTACCATTTTTATTGGGAGACTGGGTGAGATAACCTGGTGAGAGCCCCACAAGTAACCCCATCCTGGATTCCCCTAGGGGTCACCGTGACAACTTAGCTCTGGTGGTGTGGTCCCAGAGAGACCCCCACAGAGCAAAGAAGCATTTTTTACATTTTTTTGCCCTGTATTCCTTGATATTCGTGAATGTACGCCCAAAGAAAACATTAATATTTTTGAGTGTGGGGGGGCTCTTGGGTCCCCCCACAGCCTTGGTAACCACCACCATTTTCATTAATCGATGGGCCTTCACCACAGTCCCGGGGACCACCACGTCCCGAGGGCTTTAATTATAATAAATACGGGGGTACACAGGTGCCCCACGGCACTGGGGACCACCACCTCCCAGGGGCAAATAGCAGAATATCTGACAGGGGTCTGTTTTGGACCTCCATTAGCCTCGGGGACCACCACCTCCCCAGGGCTATCCTCCCATGGAGGGGGAATGTACAGCCCCAAGCATGGAGCTACTAATAGACTTAGGAACCACCACTAGCCAGGGATGACTCTTGCTATGACCTAGGGTGTCCACTGTCAAGCATATCCTGCTGTCAAAAACTGGAGCTTACATCTCTGTCCCCTGCACGTATACAAGAAACAGAGATGAAAGGTTTGCTTCAGCACGCATGGAGCTGCTGTTAAAAGCAGCTCCTTGATTGTTGAAGCAATGGCACTGCTGGATAGGCCTTGAGGTTTAGCCCATGGTACCAGATAGTCCTTAAACAGCATTTAGTATAATAAAAACAATAAAAAAAAAAAACATGTAGGAAACAAGGGGGAACCCGTGAGGACTCCCCCAGGATCAAAGATAGCCCATAAAGGGTTAAAGAATAAAGGGAACATAATGAAATAGCTCAGCCTGAAGGTCACAAACATTCACAATGAGCACTGAGGGTTCAAGTCCAGCTTTTTTTTAAGTACAAATTTTTAAAGGTAACATAAAAGGTGATCTCATTCACAGTATCTAATACATGAAAGCCTAAACAAGTCTCTATCTTTCTCCTTCTCACTCTCTTTCTTTCTCTCTTTCAATCTTTTTCCCACTCACACACTGACTGAGACACTTATGCACCCAGTCACAAACCCACTCAGACACTCGTTCACCCAGTCACAAACTCACTCACACGCTCATGCACCCACTCACAGACCCATTGAGACCCTTGTGCACCCAGCCACAGCCCCAATCAGACCCTCATTTCACCCACTCAGAGACCCACTTAGACAGTCATGCATCCACTCACAGACCCACTCAGACTCTCACACACCCACTCATAGACCCACTGTCACCATTCACGCCCCCACTGACAGACCCGTGCACACACTGACGCACCAACTAAAACACCAATGTACGCACTCTCATACCCAGACAGGCACTCTCACAGCCACTGTCATCCCCAGATACAACCTCTCTAAACCTATTCTGACACACAGAGAGGCCACAGGCAACTTCCGCCACGTATGGTCAAAGGGCCATGGTCCGCATGGGGTTGGGTGGTTAGGGGGGTTGGCCACAGGGACTGGTTGCAGGCCAGCACTTACGGGCAACCCCTACCTCACAAGGACAAAGGCCGTGAATGGTGAAAGATTAGGGGGTATATTTATACTCTGTTTGCGCCGAATGTGCGTCGAAAACTTTGATGCACATTTGGCGCAAACCGTGCACCATATTTAAACTATGATGCCCGAGCCTGCGGACGTCAAAATTCCTCCATGTGCGTCATTTTTTGGATGCGGTAAACTGCCTTGCATTAATGACATGCAAGGTAGGCATTCCCACCCAAAAAATGACTTTAAGTCCTGTGCGCCTTATTTATACTCCAGCGTCATTTTGACGCACAGGAGGGGGCAGGCCTTAAAAAATGGCGCACAGCCTGATGTGTGCCGTTTTTTAACGTCTGGGTCAGGGCAGGCGTTAAGGGACCTGTGGGCTAACTTCCATAGTCTCTGACCATGGAAGGAGTCCAGAGGTGCCCTTCCCTGCCCCCAGGGACACCTTACAGGTAAGATGAGGTAAGTATTTAAAAAAAAAACAATTTAAGTGGCATGGGGGGCCTAATTTGGGCCCCCCTACATGCCACTGTGCCCAATGACCATGCCCAGGGGATAGAGGTCCCCTGGGCGTGGCCATTGGGCAAGGGTGCATGACTCCTGTCTTTTCTAAGACAGGAGTCATTTGAATGGGGGATGTGCGTCAAAAAATGGCGCAAGTCCGGTTTGAGGCATGATTTTTGCCTCAAACCTGACTTGCACCATTTTTTTACTCACAACCCCTATTTTCCCCTATGCCGGCGCTGCCTGGTTTGAGTAATTTATTTTTTACCCAGACCAGTCCGCAGTGCTTTTAACATCATTCCTTAAATAAGGCACCCACATGGTGCGTAGGAATGGCGTTAGCCAGCGGTAACATTTTTTAGGCAAACCAGCGTCGGCACTGGTTTGCGTCAAAAAGTATAAATATGGGCCTAGGTGCTTAAAGGGGGTTGGCCAAAGGCCATGCGTGCTGGTGGTTAGATTAACGTATAGTAATGAAAGTAACTATACATTAAACAAACAATAGAAATTCACTGAAAAATCTGAAGGTTACAGGGACCATGTACTGCTAATTAACCCACAAATTACGCCACTCATAACATCTTTCATAACATTATTGATAAAATCAGTGCAATATTGGCAGTAACATTTTTGACCAAAAAACTGTGCCTGATGGGATGGAGAGTTATAGTTACCTTAGGGCACGAGGTATAGTTACTTGAGGTAACTCCAATTATAACTGGTGAATTTCTATGGTTTGGTACATTTAAAATATGAGCCTAACTATAACGTCCCTGTAACCTTTGTTTTTTTTTCAGTGAATTTCTACATTTTTTTTACTTCTATTTGCTTACTAAAACGTCCCTCTAACCTTTGTTTTTTTCAGTGAACATATATATTTCAAAAACCTACCTACGAAGGACCTAGTTTGCATAGGAGAAGCATTTTTGTTCTGCATATAACTTTGATGTCGTTAGACAATTCTTCACAAACGTTTCAAAAATTGTTTGCTACTCACTTCAGTTGCTGTCTTGAAAGTTTGAGGGTGATCTGTCAAGCAGGCACCAAGAAAGAGTGGGGTACCAAAATTCATTTTCCTGAAGCATTTTCCTATTCGGTCATTAAACATAACTACAGCCCGAACCACAAAACAGAATTACACTAAATTTGGCAGGACGCTAGATGTTGATGTGCAGGTCATGCTTTTAGTCATTTGGTGTAAATCCATTTAGTAGTTTTTGAGATAGTAAAGGAAAAGGAAATGTAGGCATCTGGAGAGTTGGTGTTCAGACATGCTCAGTTTGGCCAATCTAAAGGAGACTAGTCAATCCTAATTAGTTGATGACAACCTGAACAATACATTTGGGTAGCCATTACAGGACTCAGGGTCTTGATCCCTGTGTCCTGAAAATGAATTAAAAAATATGTACTTGGACAGGTTGAGCACACTCAGATGAGGGTCGCAAATGGATCCCCCCTTTATTGTCTGTTGCAACATTTACAGACACTGAGGCACAGTCCGTCTTGAAATACATTGTAGTGAATTACAGGCTTTGAGGGTCACAAGAAGGAGAACATACAAACGGTAGTGATACATTTTAGTTACAATAAAAATCATTTGTTGATGGTACCATATTAATTTTAGGAATTTTACTGTGTTCTAAGGTGATTTTACACTGTGAAAAAGCCTTCTTATGGGATTTCACAAATCATGTTTGAGAGAAAACTCTCATGACTTTTCCATAGAGGTTATGGATGATGCTCCAGAAGCTAAAATGAAAGCATAATTTCTGTAAAATGACATTATCTTTCTCAGCCATATGAGAAGTAATTCTGACATTTACAGTAAAATGTAATTCCAAAAGAGCAGCACGTGAGCTGATTCCCTTGTGTTCTAATACATCCTCCCAGAGTGTTCTAACAAACAACTAGGGCGCTAACAGCCTTACTTATGACAAAAGTGTGGCACACCTGAAGCCATCCTGATTGAATTAAAATGGTAAAACTTAAAACATTTAGTTTAGAGTAGATTCATTTTGTAATCAAAATTATGGTTAGTGCTGTAGGGAAAAAATCAGGATACGTTTAAAGTGAGTTTGCAAATATCGTCCTCTTATATATCATTACAACATCCTGACATGCAGACTGAAACATGCACTTACAACACAAGCAGCAGACTGCAGTTAACTCCTTTGTAATCATCAGCTTTATTACAGTGTTCTAACAAGCAACTAGAGTGCTAATATTCAGAATTCATGAAAAAAGTGTTGCACATCTGAACACCATCCTAATGTAGTACAAATATCACCAAAGTATAAACCAGTGAGAGAAGTGTGCAAAACACTTAGGCCCTCATTACAACCCTGCAGGTTGGTGAGAAAGTGGTGGTAATACCGCCAACAGGCTGGTGGTAAATACCAATAAATTATGACAGCTCAGACAGACAGCCACTTTAACACACCAACCGCCAGGGCAGAAGCAACAGGCACCATGGCTGTAACCGCCTACAGCCAGGTGGAAGACAATGTTCTGCCCACTGTATTAAGACACACCAATCCGCCAACTTTTCTGGGGCAGTACCAACGACATCGAAAGCCTGGCGGAAACACTGCACAGAATGGAAACAACTCACTTGTGGAGACACAGGGAACAACCACGCTGCCATAGAGCCCGAGCTGCATGTCTCCCCATGCTCTTCTACGTCCCGCTCCACTATGAAGACCAATGAAGGCAAAGACAACAATGGTGAGTATATCTGCCTGGCACACAGGGGAGGGAGGGAGGAAAAAGAGAGTGACACACACATGCAAAACCCCCACTCCAACATCATATACACAAGCAGATGCAGCAACATAACATAATGACACCATACCCCTCAGGAATAATGCAAGGACAACTACAATAGAGTAAAAAGAGTGTAATAAGATAAAATATTAGCAATACGTGCATCCAAACAAAAAATTATATACATATTTACAAATGTCGGTACACTGCCCAGTCCTCAATGTTCGTGGGCCACAGGGCCACATTACAAAGTCCAAGGCCTCACTTTACTACTTGAAAATAGGCAGGCACCTCAGGGGACGGGGAACGGGGAGCACCTCAGCTGGAAGATGCTACAATGCCACTGGTCCTGGAGGGGGCAACATGCCCTGTGCCCTTGGTCCTGGGGAGTGCAAGGCAGCAGTCTCTCAAGTGGGCGACTTGCCCACTGGCTCTGGAGGAGGCATTGTGCCCAGTGAGCTTCATCCTGGGGAGGATGGGGTGAGTGGATGGCATCTCCACTGGTTCTTGAGGGGGCACTGTGCCCTGTGATGCAGATCCTGGGGAGGATGGGGTGAGTGGATGGCATCTCCACTGGTTCTGGAGGGGACATCGCGCCCTGTGATGCAGATCTTGGGGAAGGCAAGGTCACAGTCTCTCAGTTGTTTGTCATACCCACTGGATTTTCAGGGGGAAGGCTGCACAACAGCCCATGGACGCAGGTCTACAGAATGTCCGCCGGTGGTGACGGCTGTCTAGTGGTGGCAGAGGTGGTGCTGCTGCCGGTGGTGGTGGGGAGAGGTTCCATCCCATCCCCTGCAACCTGGGACAGCTCCCCACTGGTGCTGCTGCTGCTGGTGGTGATGGTGGAGCTGGTGGTAGTGGTAGGGGGGCTCCATCCCATCCCGTGCAGCCTTGGACGGCTTCCCACTGGTGCTGCTGCTGCTGGTGGTGCTGCTGGCGGCGGTGCTGCTGGTTGAGCTGGTGGTAGTGGTGGGGGGAGGCTCCATCCCATCTCCTGCAGCCTCAGACGGATGCCCAATGCTGGTGGTGGTGCTGGTTGTGGTGCTGGTGGTGGTGCTGCTGGTGGAGCTGGTGGTAGTGGTGGGGGGAGGCTCCATCCCATCTCCTGCAGCCTCGGACGGCTGCCCACTGCTGGTGGTGGTGCTGGTTGTGGTGCTGGTGGCGGTGCTGCTGGTAGAGCTGGTGGTAGTGGTGGGGGGAGGCTACAGCCTATCCCCTGCAGCCTCGAACGGCTGCACCACCATGATTGGTGGTGGGGTCTCCGACTGAGTCCCAGCACCAGGCCCCTTGTCCTTACTGCCTGCTGGTGCAGGGCCCCTTGCCCTTCCTGCCAGCAGCTGGGGATGGCTCCTTGCCATTCCTTCCTGCAGCACTTGTGGCTGGCTCCTTGCCCTTCCTTCCTGCAGCACTTGGGGCTGGCTCCTTGCCCTTCCTTCCTCCAGCACTTGGGGCAGGCACCCTCTCCGTCTGGTTAGCTGGTGGCCGGGATCCTTTCCAACCTGGAATTGTTGGGGACACCACTGTGCCCGTGAACTGGATGGCTGAGATGCTTGCCTGGGTTTTGACCACCCTGGCCTGACAGGAAGGATGGGGGAGGGGTAGGGAAGATGTCAAGGGTGGAGAGGAAAAGCTTCTTAGGGACATTGGGGCTGGAAGAGGGAGATGGTTTGGGGTGGAGGAAGAGGGAGTGGTTGTAGGAGGTGTCAGTCTGCTGTGTTTGGGTGAAGGTGCATGGGCTGGATGCTGTTGTGAGGTGGATGGCTGTTGGTGTCTGAGTGCTTGCGTTTGTGTACTTTGGGAGGAGAGGCACAGACACAGTGGGAGAGGACACAGGGTACGTGTGCATGGCTGTTGGGGTGGTTACTGCCAATGTGGTGTGTGTACTGATCGGTGTGCTGGTGATGGAGGTAGTGGATGAGGATGTAGTGCATGCAGGTGTGAGTGTAGACGCAACTGGGAGGACGAGGAGGAGGGGGCCACAGTGGAGGCAGTGGATGTTGGCATGTCTGCATCTGGATGGTGTTTGTGTGAGTGCCTGTGGGATGAAGTGTGGTGCTTGTGTTTGCCATGTCCACTCTTGTGTGTTGTCCTGTGTGCATGCTCGTCTGCCTGTGTGCTTGGGATAGGTTGGGGTTGAGGGGAATGGGGTTGGGTAGAGGAAGTTGGATGGGAAAGTGTGGAAACAGGGACAATGGCTGCCATCAGAGAGGAGGCCAGAGCCTGGATTGTTTTCTGTTGGGCCACCAAGCCAGTGTGAATGCCCTCCAGAATGCACTGGACTGTTGCATTTGGACTGCCAGTCCCTGGATGGCATTCATAATGGTTGACTGCCCAACAGAGATGGATCACAGGAGGTCAATAGCCTCCTCACTCAGGGCAGCAGGGCTAACTGGTGCAGGGTCTGAGGTGCCTGGGGTGAAGGAGATGCCCACCTGTTGTAGTTTAGCAGCGATTAGATTAAGCATTAGCAGAAGACATCTTGTATTTAGCAACTATTGTGAACATTTCGCGGAATCCATTTTGTATTCATGGCAGCCATTTTCTCTGCCACATGCTGCAATGTGCTCACCATGTGCTCTGTCCTACCTTTCTGTTAACTACTCTTGAAAATCTGCCTAGTGACAAGTTATATTTAGCATCTCCCACTTTCGCAAATGCCCAGAAAGGTATGCAGCTGTTAGTCCTTGAAAACTGTTAGCCCCTCCTACCTGTCGACTGTGCATTTCCATATGACCTGACATGTATGTAAGTCTTGCTTCTATAATTGTACCACCTCCTTTTAGCCCCTGCTTGGATATAAAACGACCATGCTCTCTCATTTCAGTGTGCTACTTCAAACATTACCGAAGGGTGCTGTTTGAACTGTAGTACCACCTCATGAGGTTTAATAAACTTTGTCTTTTATTTCAGTTTCTGTGCCAACTTCTTCCTATGTGGTCTGAGGACTTTGTGCAGAGAAGGGTAAACCCCTTGCACTAGTAGGCCTTGCTGAGGCTTACTTCAACACACCCACCTGGGTGAGCAGGCACGGGCAACTTACTAAGGGGCTGCCGGGAGGGCGGTGGTGTGACGGGGTGGCGGCTGTACCTGTAGCTGGGGTGGGCACAGAGGTGTCTGCCACCACCAGGGAGCTTCCATCGGAGGAGGTATCTGTGTCCGAACTGTCCCCTCCAGTCTTCGCTGTAGTGCTCCCCTCACCCTCCATCCCACTGGTGATCTCACAGTTGGTGGATTTGGCCTCCTGGGTCCTGTGGGATGCAGCTCCTTCCAGCGCCAGTGCCTCTGCTCCTCCGCCAGATGATGCTAATGCACATAAGGACAGGCGGACGCCATTTCAGGGGGGCAGGCCATGGATCCTAACTGCATCACAGTTCACAATTTCACATTCTGGACATATGCCACCAAAATATTGTAACAATCTCAATATGCATTGAACTGTAGTGGTTACAATGTACAGATAATGACCAGATCCTCACTCCTTTACCCCATAGAATGCAACCGCTGTGGATCAATAGGAGATGGAGACATCACCCAGTGTTGGCTGCCCTGATTAAACACATGTGCAGCTGCATCGTTTTCCCCAGGGGGAGAATTTGGACACAGTGAAGGCTGACAGAACGGGACATATCCCCAACATCATTGGTGCGATTGATGGGAGACAAATTTCATTTGTCCCTCCCAGGCAAAATGAACAGGTCTTCAGAAATCGAAACAGTTATCACTCGATGAATGTTCAGATTGTGTGTTTGGCAGACCAGTACATCTCCTATGTCAGTGCTAAGTATCCAGGCTCGGTGCATGATGCTTTTATACTGAGGAATAGCAGCATCCCAAATGTGATGGCCCAACTCCAGTGGCTAATAGGTGAGCCCTGGTTCCCACCCAGTGGATACTGGTGTATGGGTATGTTATGGGCCATAAGGGTTAGTGTGTGGCTAACAGTTGTCCCTCTGTATTTGCAAGTGACTCTGGTTACCCCAACCTCTCATGGCTAATGACCCCTGTGAGTAATCCCAGGACAAGGGCAATTTACTGCCAATGGTTTACCACCATTGAATGTCCGCCGTGGTGATTCGTTGGTCATAAAGTGGGCAATGTACTGCCAATGGTTTACCGCCATTGAATGTCTGCCATGGTGATTCATTGGTCATAATGTGGTGGGCATTGTTCTATTGGCGTAACGGTGTGGGTTTTGATACTTCCAGTTTATCACTGACCTTTGGGCTGGCGGATTTGTGTGTGTGGCTGAATAGTGAAGGATTGGTGTGTGTGTGTCATAATATGGTTAGCGGATACCCACCGCCGCCGCAGTATGTTGGCTGCAGTCCGCTTGGCGGTAAGTGGAATTTACTGCCAATGTCATAATGAGGGCCTTAATGCTTTTGTGTTTTTTTGCAGTTGTATATAGCACAGACACTCTTATATATATATTCTTGCTAAAGGAAATACTCTAGGTATTACAGTTTTGAAAATAGCAAGATGACGTCAGAGATTCTACACTTTTTTGATAAATATAGAATGTTAGCAATCTAGTTGTTCCTTATAGTACTATGGACAGGCAGATGTCAGGGGCACAAACGTGGATAACAGAGGGCAGGGAGGAGGGTGGAGGGGGGGCAAGCTGATCATGCTGAGAAGCAGAGAGGGGCAGTTGCAGCACAAGAGACCATAGAGGTCATTGGAAAGGGGCCAGGGTAACAAACATACCATGCAGGACAGACAAGAGCGGCTGTGGCAATATGATACACAATTGAGGGCAGAAGAAAGATGCAGTGGTAGTTCAACCATACATGCCGAAAAACCAAATTCAGGTAGGAGACTCGTGATGTTTTTAAGCCCAAAAGGGATTTATTTTACCTGTCTCCTATCTAAAGTCATTTTTAATTTAAGTCATTGGGGAAAATCAATTCTAAGTTTTTTTTAAAAAAATCTCTCTCTTACCAAATTCAGAATATTGACAAGTATGTTACACTGGATCCTGGAAGGCAGGAGGGAGGAATGGAGTAGGGGCATGGACTCAAATAACAGAGGGCAGGAGGGAGATGGGCTGGTGCACCAAACTGACCTTGTAGGTGAAGGGTCAGGGGTTGTAGCAGCACAGTACACCTCACTGGGTAAGCACGATGGCAGTGCAGCACAACGGACCATAGAAAGTAATAGGGAGGGGACAGGGCCATGCACATGGATAACAGAGAGAAAAGGGAAAATAAGCAAGGGCATCAAACTAACCATACCGGACAGACCGGAGCGACAGTTGCAACATAATGGACCATGAAGGGCAGGAGATAGGGGGCAGGGGCACAACAACTGACCAGACAAGGCAGGAGGGAGGGAATGCTCTTGGAAAACAGAGGGCAAGGACCAAACAGCAGGGCAGGAGCAACAAGCTGACAATGGAGGGCAGGTGGTATGGTCACTGGAAGCACAACACACTGTGGATGGCAACAGTGAGCCTATAATGCCATAAACACAGACAACGGAGAGAAGGTGAGAGGGGGTCAGGGACAGCAAGCTGACCACACTGGGTAGGTGGGAGGGGCTGTATCAGCATAGAAAATCATGTGTGGCAAGCAGGAGGGTTAATGGCAGCACAGTGGTCCTGGTGGGCAAGATGGAGGAGCCAGGGGCATGCACAAAGGACCATGAACGACAGAAGGGAGGGGAATGGTCTGAACACAGACAAGAGATAGCAGGGGAAGGAGCTTCAAAGAAGACCATGCAGGACAGGCATGAAGAACATTTGTGCACAACAAAACATGAAGGGCAGAAGGGGTGTGATGCTAATAATTGTGTTTGACCAATGACTTTGTGTTTCACCATTGCACATATTAGTTGCTCAATGTTCACCAGTAGCACATTATGGCCCATATTTATACTTTTTGACGCAAAACTGCGCTAACGCAGTTTTGCGTCGAAAAAATTAGCGCCGGCTAACGCCATTCTGAAGCGCCATGCGGGCGCCGTATTTAAGCAATGACGTTAGCCGGCGTTAGCCGGCGTTAGCCGCCGGCGCTGCCTGGTGTGCGTTGAAAAAAACGACGTACACCAGGCAGCGCCGGCGTAGGGGGATATGGAGCTTGGGCGTGAAAAAATGGGGCAAGTCAGGCTGAGGCAATTTTTTCGCCTCAACCCGATTTGCGCCATTTTTTTCCACTCCCAACCCCCATAGAAATGACTCCTGTCTTAGCAAAGACAGGAGTCATGCCCCCTTGCCCAATGGCCATGCCCAGGGGACTTCTGTCCCCTGGGCATGGTCATTGGGCATAGTGGCATGTAGGGGGGCACGAATCAGACCCCCCTATGCCACAAAAAAATAAAAAATAAAATACTTACCAGAACTTACCTTATTGTCCCTGGGATGGGTCCCTCCAGCCTTGGGTGTCCTCCTGGGGTGGGCAAGGGTGACAGGGGGTGTCCCTGGGGGCATGGGAGGGCACCTCTGGGGTCCTTTCGGGCCCACAGGTCCCTTAACTCCTGCCTTTTGCAGGCGCTAAAAAACGGCGCAAAAGCGGCCGTACGTCATTTTTTTTGACCCGCCCACTCCCAGGCGTGAATTTTGCCCGGGAGTGTAAATACGGCACACATGCCTCGGAGTCAATTTTTTAGACGTGAACGCCTACCTTGCATATCATTAACGCAAAGTAGGTGTCCACGCTAAAAAATGACGCAAACTCCATGGACTTTGGCGCTAGACGCGTCTAACGCCAAAGTATAAATATGGAGTTAGTTTTGCGTCAGAATTGCGTAAAGAAAAACGACGCAATTCCGGCGCAAACGGAGTATAAATATGCCCCTATATGTTTTGTTCAGTTTAGCTGCCTATTGGCTTTGACATGACATTAGCCATTACATTCTGTATTCAGTTTAGCTGCCTATTGGCTTTGACATGACATTAGACATTACATTTGATATTTAGGTTAGATGCCTAGGCCCATATTTATACTTTTTGACGCAAAACTGCGCTAACGCATTTTTGCGCCCAAAAAATTAGCGCCGGCTAACGCCATTCTGAAGCGCCATGCGGGCGCCGTATTTATTGAATGGCGTTAGCCGGCGTTAGCCGACCGGCGCTGCCAGGTGTGCGTGAAAAAAAATGACGTACACCAGGCAGCGCCGGCGTAGGGAAAAATGGCGTTTGGGCGTCCCAAAATGGGGCAAGTCAGGCTGAGGCAAAAAAATTGTCTTAACCCGATTTGCGCCATTTTTTTTGGGCGCCCAGACGCCATTAACATGACTCCTGTCTTAGCAAAGACAGGAGTCATGCCCTCTTGCCCAATGGCCAAGCCCAGGTGACTTCTGTCCCCTGGGCATGGTCATTGGGCATAGTGGCATGTAGGGGGGCACAAATCAGGCCCCCCTATGCCACAAAAAAAAAAATATATAATACTTACCACAACTTACCTTTTCTTCCCTGGGATGGGTCCCTCCATCCTTGGGTGTCCTCCTGGGGTGGGCAAGGGTGGCAGGGGGTGTCCTGGGGGCAGGGGAGGGCACCTCTGGGCTCATTCTGAGCCCACAGGTCCCTTAACGCCTGCCCTGACCCAGGCGTTAAAAAGAGGCGCAAATGCGGGGTTTTTTTTAAGACGGGAACGCCTACCTTGCATCTCATTAACGCAAGGAAGGTGTTCACGCAAAAAAATGACGCTAACTCCATGAACTTTGGCGCTAGACGCGTCTAACGCCAAAGTATAAATATGGAGTTAGTTTTGCTGCGAATTTGCGTCGAAAAAAACGGCGCAAACGGAGTATAAATATGCCCCCTATTGTCTTTAACGTGGGGTTAGACATTGCAGTTGAGACATTGCAGATGAGCTGTGTTTTTCCAAGCTGTGTTTTTCCACATGGTAGACCAAGCAGTGTTTTTTCACACCAGACCTTAGCTGAGAAGAGCACGTAGATTTTGTGTTTACCTCGCAATCCAGTCTGAGAACGAGTGAGCTCAGGAGAATTGGCCACTCTCCAAGTTTCTTCGGTTCTCACACTGAGTTTGCTTTTAAGGATGACTCTGGACTACAGCAGGGGTAGATTGAATGTGCTTGACTTCAGACAGGAACGGAGACGTCAGTTGTCTGTCTCCCGTTTGGGTAGAAAATCTCTTTCTCACTTTTGACCGGAGTCATCAACTTGCAGACCCCAGAAAGATGAAGCTGAATATAGGCCCTACAGCCTTGCCCCTAATGTAATGATTTTTTACTTTTATGCTTTGCTTTGAAGTTATACTGTAATATAATCACATGTATTTGCTGTGTACATTGCAACTGAGAAGTACTTTGATATATTTTGCTTTCATTGCTGCAACTACTTTTGAAAGTGTGCTTCCAATCTACTAATTTCATATCTCAAGAACCTTGTGGTGAAGGATTAATAACAATAAATGTCTTCTTTAAACTCAGAAGTGCATTCCAGAGAGGCTCTGTAAGCTCGGTTATGAGATAAGAGCAGGAAAGAAGAACATTTTGCCGTGAGTCAGCAGTCTGGGGGTCAAATTGGAGATTTTGAAGTGCACGATTCAAAAGTGTAATTGTTTTTTGTTGTTTAGAGAATTACAGAAGCACAGCAGACCATGTTTGAAAATGCATGTGAAGTTAAACTGCCTTTTGGTGCTGTGAGAAAAAAGTTTTCTTGTTTATCAGGACTGTGTGAGTGTTCAGATGAGTGCTGTGATAAAGCATATTTAGAAAATGTGCCTTTTGAAAGAAATGATGTTCCTTTTGTTCTTGACATAAGGGTTTGGATACTTTTGTCCGCTTACAGAAAAACGCAGAAGAGATGTAGGCATTTAGAACATGAAAATAAGAATTTATGTGAGCAAATTAGCCAGAACACATTATTGCAAGATAATGCTGAAATCTATAAAACTGCTGTTTTAGAAGAATCTGGCTTTTCCCATTCCAGTAATGAGGGGGTTAAAACAGCTGTGGGCCAGTCTATCCTCTGTGTGAGCAGAGCTTAGAGCAAAACACCCCTTGGCAGTTGAAGAGCATTCCTTAACAGATAACACTGAGAACAGAGCTCAGAATGTTATTTACAGACCGCTTCTGCAAAGAAAACAATTTTTATTCGGACATGGCAGAAGTACCGTCGCAAAATGTGTAGTTACTGGCACAAGTAAAACAAAATATTTTAGAGTTTCTTACTGTTTGCACTAAGCAAAAGACACCGAGTTTCATGAGCTTGTTTGATTTTTGGAAACAGTATAGCCCTCATATGAGTGAAATCTTAACACCTTGGTATAAAGTAACTAGGAAAAAAAAACATGAGCAGCTGCGCGCTTGTGATTTGGCAAATGAAATAATTCCAACTTTAGGTTTCTGCACAGTGCAAGAGGGAAACACTTATTTACATGTAAATCAGGAACAGGGGAGGACAAGAGTGCCCCTGGAACTTTGGAGTAAGCTTTTGACTTGCTATCAGTGGGTGATGAGTTCACCTAACTCTCACAGTTTAGGACAGGCACAGGAGGCTAGTATCATTATCTGGTACATGCAAGACAGGGCTAGAGTCACTGCAGCCGTAGATGAACAGGTGTCACAAGCCCCTTTTCAGGATGTGGAGAGGGTGCTGGGAGTACCACAGGTAAAAGAGTCACCAGTGAAATTGAGTGCATCGTTTGAATTTGTTTCCCCTGAGGATAAAAAGCATGTTTGATTGACTAATGATTCATTGACTGAAAAGTGGTTTTCTAGCACAGGAGAAGGAACAGCGTTGTAGAATGTGTGTCAGACTTTAAAGCAACAGCTGCTTGAGATGTGTCATTTTTACACTGATTCTTGGTTCACTGCCAATGGTTTAGCCGTTTGGTTTTCCACATGGCTTGTACCTAACTGGTTCAATTTCATTGCAGATGTTAAAGAGGAAAATTCAGAGAGAGAAGTGTCCACCCAGAATTCTGACTTAGTGGGGATGGCTAAGTGGGTGCACCAGAAATGTGGACAGCTGGGAGAAAAAGCCACTTACTGTCACGGTTTCGGGCGGGTCTGATCAGGACTTTGGTTGGGACACCCCTTGAGGTTACCGAATATCCTAAAGAGGTAGTGTACTGGGGCAGAAGAGCAGCTAAAGGCATACACGGAAAGGACAGCTATGGACAGGCACAGGAAACAGGAAAGTAAAAGCAGAGCAACCCTTGTGTGAACAAACAGGAAACGGATTACCAGTGGACAAACACGCTGGGGTTGTACACAGAGTAAGGCGCAGAACCTCCCCAAGGTGACAGGGAATCTCAATGCCTCTGTGCAGTTTGCTCTTATAGATAGTCACCCTGCCAGCCTCATAGAAAGGAGGCAGCAGAAGTGATTCTGTCTCTGGACCCTAGAGCACAAACTAGGATAGTACTTACATACACAGGACACGCTCTTGTGGGTCCAGCTGGAAACACAGTGGCGATTCCTGAGAAAACAGCAATAGCACACTGTCACTGTTAGGCACGAAATACAACGTATAACACTGGACAAGGATGGGGGCTGGAATTGCCTCCTGGAAACCAGGAGCCAACCCCAGTACACAGGAGGACACGTATACACTGGTGAAGACTGATAGAACACTTACCAGACACAAAGAACCAAGAAGAAACAGAAACAGAAGGGAACAAACAAAGAGGCAGAGGCAAGAACTAGGAACAGGCTCAGGCTGAAGCAAAGGCAGGACTAGGACTTGAAAACAGGGCGCAAACTTCTGGCTGGGACAAACAGAGACAGGACTGGGAAACTGAGAACAGGCTGTGGCTGGAACAGGCAAGGACAGGACTGGAATACAGGGAGTAGGAAAAGAGCAGTAAACAGGACTGGGAAACAGAGAGCAGGTTCAGGCTGAAACAAGGCAGGAGCAGGGCAGAGAAACAGGGAGCAGGCTCTGGAAGAAACAAACAGGTACAAGGCTAAGAAGTAGGGAGAAGACTCTGGCGGGAACAATCAGGAGCAGGGCAGAGAAACAGGAAACAGGATCAAGCTGGAACAGGAACAGGAACAGGAACAAAACTGGAACACCACCCGACAAGGGGTCTGTAACACAAAGGAATTGAAGTCCGAAGCACGACGGGGAGCTTGAGGAAATGGCTGCTTATAAGCAGTTCCAAGCTGGGCTGCACAGGAGAGGTTTCAGGTGTGTGTGGTTTCGGACACTTGCAAGTCCTGGAGGAGAGGATCCAGTGAAAAGGAGCAACTGGACTTCTCCCATTGAAAACAATGGGAAACAGAATCCGGGTTTTCCTGACTACCAAGCTGTGCATTATGGGATTTGCAGTCCCAAGAAGCAAATGTAGTCCTACACTAGTGTACCATGGTGAAAAGTGAAACAAACAGGAGTCAGCAAGGGACTCTAGGTAGGTGTTCAAGGTGATTCCCAGGCTTCTGACAGTCCCCTTACAGCACCCCCTGGAAATGGGACGACCGAGTCGTAACACTTACAGGTGGGCAGAGACTAGAGAGATGTACATTCCCCTAGATTTGATAAAAACTGTGATCTTGCAGTTGGGGAGAGGAAAGTTACAGGGACAGATATGGCAAATTGATCAGGTTTTAGGGGGAGTGATTACTGCAGATCATCAAGGAGAAATCAAAATTATGCTGATAACTAGAAAATAATCTGATTCATTCATACAGATTGGAGACACAATTGCCCAACTTGTCAAAAGTGCAGTGAATGGAGGTTTGGTAAAGATAGAGTCTGTCCCAGCCCTTCTGACAGTGCAAGGAAAGGGAAGCTGTGGTGCAGCAGATAAAACCCTCATTGCTGAGGTGTGGGTTGAAGCCCCAAATGACCCTCCAGAACCTGCAGAAATCATAACAAAGGGCCCCAGAAACATCCTGCTGATTATAAAACAAGGAAAGGAAGAGGAAGGGCACATTTCAGATGACAAATGTTATTTGCAAGAAAAGTCATACTTTTTTCTTTTGCAGATCCTACCACGTTTTGCCACTGACCATGAGGGTGCTGTGTGGTCTCCCTTCGGGTGTGTGCATGTGGGGTCGGGGAGGGACAGAACCCCCAACCTGAACCTGATTGAGTAAAGTACAATCACCATGAATCCATTTTGCGCAAATGGCACCTTCAGTTCAAGTTCAACTTGTTTGATTACATTCTTCCACTGGAACTAAGCAACCATAACAGTTAACTGTCTGTGTTTTTTCGTATGGAACTCTGACTTTCGCTTGCATTCCAGCAAACCTTTCAGGTGGACCGTGCACCTTTACATGAGTAGAACTCATGCTACATCAACTTGTTGTTTTAGAGCTGATTTGCTTATAATGTTTTTTTTTGTCGATGTTTTTGTTTGAAATAAGAGGTATGTAAACCAAAATTCATTGGTCATAGGGTGGAATGTGATACTATTAATTGTGTTTGACCAATGACTTTGTGTTTCACCATTGCGCATATTAGTTGCTCAATGTTCACCAGTAGCACATTATGGTGGTCATTACAACCCGGGCGGATGGTGTTAAAGCGGCGGTAAGACCGCCAACATGCCAGCGGTAAAAAAAATGGAATTACGACCATGGCGGAAACCACCAACAAAGACAGCCACTTTAACACTCCGACCGCCACGGCGGTAAAGACAAACAGCTTGGCGGTCACCGCCAACAGACAGGCGGAAGTCAAAGTACCACCCACAGTATCACAACCTACCAATCCACCACCTTTTCCGGGGCGGATTCACCGTGGACTAAAACACGGCGGAAACAGGACTTCAAGGGGAAAACGCTCACCTCTACACACCCCACGAGGAATCCAGACACCATGGAACCAGAGCTGCACATTTTTCCAGCCCTCATCTTCTTGCTCCTCTACCAGGAGCACGAACGCCGGCGGCGAAGACAACGGTGAGTACTGCACCTACGACACAGGGGAGGGGGAAGGGAAAAAACAGGGACACACACACGCGACACCCCCACCTCCACCCTCACCCACTACAACACAAATACTAATACAGCATGACACATTACAGTTACACCCCCCAAACCCCCCGGAAGAATGCATTGTAATATATTAAAATCAAGTACGCAAAAATATATATATACACCATAAACAAAATATACACCAAGCTTAGTAGTCCAGGTAGTGCTCCAATGAAGTCCGTGGAACACTGGGCCCACACGGTATGGGCGAGGCCCACACAAGATCCCCGACCATGACGGAGAGAACACTGAAGGGGCATCAGAGAGCAAGAAAACAGGTACCTCAGGGGAAGGGAAAGGGGGGGCACCTCAGCCGGTTGAGTGCACAACGCCAAATCCACAAGGGGGCCACATGCCCACTGTTCCATCCTGGGGACTGCAAAGCCACAGTCTCTCAAGTCTTTACAGTGGGTGGGCTGCCCACTCTTCCATCCTGGGGAGTGCAAAGCCACAGTCTCTCAAGTCTCTACAGTGGGTGGGTTGCCCACTCTTCCATCCTAGGGAGTGCAAAGCCACAGTCTCTCAAGTCTCTACAGTGGGTGGGTTGCCCACTGCTGCATCCTGGGGAGTACAAAGCCACAGTCTCTCAAGTCTCTACAGTGGGTGGGTTGCCCACTGCTGCATCCTGGGGAGTGCAAAGCTACAGTCTCTCAAGTGGATAACAGTCCGCAATGGTTCTGGAGGGGGGCATGTGCCCAGAGTGCTACATCCTGCTAAGGACAGATGTAGTGGATGTATCTCTCCACTGGTTCTGGAGGGGGCCTGGTTCCCAGAGTGCTTCATCCTGCTAAGGACAGAGGTAGTGGATGTATCTCTCCACTGGTTCTGGAGGGGGCCTGGTGCCCAGAGTGTTTCATCCTGCTAAGGACATAGGTAGTGGATGTATCTCTCTACTGGTTCTGGAGGGGGCCTGGTGCCCAGAGTGCTTCATCCTGCTAAGGACAGAGGTAGTGGATGTATCTTTCCACTGGTTCTGGAGGAGGCCTGGTGCCCAGAGTGCTACATCCTGCTTGTGACTGACTCAGTAACGTCAGTGCCCTTGGCGCTCATGGGCCAGCGGTGCTTGAGGCGGCGGGGCACTGTTCAGTGGTGCTTGAGGCGGGGGTGCCCTGTTCAGTGGTGCTTGAGGCGGCAGGGCCCTGTTCAGCGGTGCTTGAGGCGGCGGTGCCCTGTTCAGCAGTGCTTGAGGTGGCAGTGCCCTGTTCAGCGGTGCTTGAGGCGCCGGAGCCCTGTTCAGCGGTGCTTGAGGCGGCGGGCTGTTTGCAGTGACTCAGCTGCTGGCGGTCCTCTCTGTCCCAGCGGGGCATGTGCTGGTGGTCCTCTCTGTCCCAGCGGGGCTTGTGCTGGCAGTCCTCTCTGTCCCAGCGGGGCTTGTGCTGGTGGTCCTCTCTGTCCCAGCGGGGCATGTGCTGGCGGTCCTCTCTGTCTCAGCGGGGCTTGTGCTGGCGGTGTGCCTCCTGGGCAGCGGGGATGATGATGCCGGTGGCCTCCTGGGCAGCGGGGATGATGATGGTGGTGGCCTCCTGGGCAGCGGGGATGATGGCGGTGGGGCGGTGGCCTCCTGGGCAGCGGGGATGATGGTGGTGGCCTCCTGGGCAGCGGGGATGATGGCAGTGGCCTCCTGGGCAGCGGGGATGATGATGGCAGTGGCCTCCTGGGCAGCGGGTATGATGGCGGTCTCCTCTGCTGCTCTTCCCAGACTTTCCTGGTTTCTTGTGGCCCTTTCCCACCTTGGAAAGTGTCGCAGCTGACTCCACTCTCCCACTGGGACCCCTTGGAGCGGCTTTGGTGTCTGGAGTCTTCCCCCTCTCCCGCCGGGCACTGGCCAACTTCTGATGCTTGACAGGTGAGGCTCCGTGCCACACTGGCTACCCTGGTGGCCGGTGCACTCCAGATTCCGGTGACTATAGGCACCACTGGTCCCGGAAATGTTGTGGCTGAGGTGCTAGGTTGGGACCTGGAGATTCGGGACCTAGGAGACGGACGGGGTGGGGGAGGTATGGGAAAGAGGTCAAGGTTGGACAGGAAAAGTTTTTGGGAGACACTGGGACGGGTAGCTGGAGGGGGTTTGAGAGTGGAGGAAGAGGTTATGTTGTAGGAGGTGTTCGTTTGGTGACTTTGGGTGAAGGTGCATGCGCTGGAGGCTGTTGTGAAGTGGATAGCTATTGGGTGGGTGTGTGCCTGCGTTTGTGTATCCTGGGAGGTGGCGTCACAGACACACTGGGAGAGGACACAGGGGACGTGTGAATGGTAGTGGGGGTGGTGACTGCACGTGAGCGGGGTGTGCTGGTGGGTGTGCTGGTGATGGCTGTAGTGGCTGCAGATGTAGTGCATGCAGGTGTGAGTGTAGACGAGACTGGGAGAGAGGAGGGAGATGAGGAGGAGGGGGACACAGTGGAGGCAGTGGATGTTGGTGTGTCTGCATGTGTGTGATGCTTACGTGAGTGCCTGTGGGATGTGTGGTACTTATGTTTGCCTGAGCTTCCCTTGTGTGTTGATGTGTGTGCATGCTGGTCTGAAGGTGTGCTTGGGATAGGCTGGGGTACAGGGGATTGGGTCTGGGTGGAGGAAGTTGGAGGGGGGAGGCTAGACACAGGGACAATGGCTGCCAACAGTGCTGAGGCCAGAGTCTGAAAAGCTCGCTGAAGGGCCACCTGACCAGAATGAATGCCCTCCAGGAATGCATTGGTTTGTTGCAACTGCCTTTCGACACCCTGGATGGCATTCAAAATGGTAAACTGCCCAACAGTGAGGGACCTGAGGAGGTCAATGGCCTCCTCACTGAGGGCAGCAGGGGTGACTGGGGCAGGGCCTGAGGTGCCTGGGGCGAAGGTGATGCCCACCCTCCTGGGTGAGAGGGCACGGGTCAAAGGCTGAGGGGCTGCTAGGAGGGCGGTGCTGGTAGGGGGGTGGAGACTGTACCTGTAGATGCAGGGGGCACAGATGTTGCTGCCACCACAAGGGAGCTCCCATCAGAGGACGAGTCAGTGTCACTAGCGTCAGCTTCTGTCCCCGCCGTGGAGCTCCCCTCGCCCTCCGTCCCACTGCTGAACTCCGAGTCTGTAGTCTCGCCCTCCATGGACATGTGGGATGCAGCTCCCTCGTGCTCTGGTGCCACTGCTCCTCCGCCTGATGATGCTAATGCACACAAGAACAGGGAGACCACAAAAAGGGGGGGGACGACAGAAGAAAGACATGTTGAGTGCATGTATGACTGCTACCGTTGGCGGACACGACAGACACAGAAGCCCCCTGCACTGCGCCATGCTCTTGGGCTCCACTGTTCAATCCCTGGGAAATGGCCTACTAGGCTATGGACAACACATGGATGACACAGGGGCATGACTAGGTGTACTTGGCACTCTACAGAGGTGGGGTGGGGTGCCACATGGCCTGCCTTACGGAGGGACCTTGCCTACTAAACTCGCCCTGGACTAGGGGAACCCACAGCCCACCTCTCCCACCCAGACCCCTCCACTGCGCGCAAAATCAGCAGGATGAGAGTGTACTCAGCCCCTTGTGGCTGCTGTGATGCCCTCAAACGCCCATCCAACTCCGGGTACGCCACCGCCAGGATCCTGAACATCAGGGGGGTCATGGTGTGACGGGCACCCCTCCCACGTTGGGAGGTCATCCCCAGCTGAGCCTCCGCCGTCTTCTTGCGCCAGCGGCGAATGTCCTCCCATCTTTTCCGGCCGTGGGTGCTCCGTCTGTGGTAGACCCCCAGTGTCTGGACGTCCTTGGCAATGGCACGCCAAATATCTTTTTTTCTGGTGGGCGCTGACCTACATGATTTATACAGGAGGAAGAGAAACTTATTACCAACTGCACCGTCACAGTCAGTGGCCCCCATCCCTACACTTGCCATGGGGCAAATGCACTCACCGTCGTTTCAGGCACGCCACACTCTCCCCCCCCTTCTTACATCCACCCCTCTCCACACAGGCATAGCCCATACAGCATGCTCCTAGTCTACTTACCTGTTTGTCTGGAGGACTGTAGAGTAGCGTGTACTGGGGAAGGACCCCATCCACGAGTTTCTCCAACTCCTCCTATGTGAAGGCAGGGGCCCTTTCCCCAGACACTCGAGCCATTGTCTCCTCCAGACCAAGGTCACAGCAGCACTTGCAGTGTAGGTCCTCCCCTGTCGAAGATCAGGTATTGAGTGATTAAACAGATAGAAAATGGCGGTCACGTCCGCAGCGGTGCGTATCGTCACCGCTGGCGTACTTCGTCATTGGCTCCTGGGACCCGTAGGGTCCAATGTTAACCAATGCAGTATTGTGCCACTGTCTTCGACCGCCTACCGCAACGGTGTACAACGCCAGGGCAGTTACCTCACATCCCATTGTCCCACTTTAGAGGTCAGGCAGCCGCCATTTCAGGGGCCCACATGGCTTCATTTTTAACTGCGTCACACATACCTAGTCCTAGACTCAACACACATAGAGGCCACTTTTTGGATTATGATTCATATTCTGTGAAAGCTGTGGGTACATACCTCTGAGTTGGTTGACTCTGTGCTCGCTGATGTCCTTTATAGGCACCGTCCGCTGGGACATGTGAGGAGATGTTGGCATCCTCCGGTGTACAGACCGCTGGTGGACCTATCGACAATGGAGGAAAGAAATGTGATCATCACATACAAGCTTGACCATGCCACAATCCAGGATCTGTGTACCCAGCTGGAGCCAGACCTGATGTCAGCTATCTGCCATCCCACAGGAATCCCGCCTCAAGTGCAGGTGCTGTCAGTGCTCCATTTCCTTGCAAGTGCGTCATTTCAAACAACAGTGGCCATAGCATCAGGGATGTCCCAGCTTATGTTTTCCAACGTGTTGTCCAGAGTGTTGTCTGCCCTGCTGAAACACATGCACAGCTACATCGTTTTCCCTCAGGTGGAGGATTTGCCTACAGTGAAAGGTGATTTCTATGCCCTGGGACATATCCCCAACATCATAGGTGCCATTGATGGGACACATGTGGCATTGGTCCCCCCCGCAGGAGTGAACAGTTGTACAGAAACCGGAAGAGTTATCATTATATGAATGTGCAGATGATATGTTTGGCAGACCAGTACATCTCCCATGTGAATGCCAAGTTCCCTGGCTCAGTACATGACGCATACATCCTGCGGAATAGCAGCATCCCTTATGTGATGGGTCAACTCCAGACGCACATTGTGTGGCTATTAGGTGAGCACCTGGAAGCAAGTCAGTGGGAAGGGTTGTCTGGGGTTATCCCTACAGGTTAGTGTGTGTCTAACAGTTGTCCCTCTCCATTTGCAGGTGACTCTGGCTACTTCAACCTGTCATGGCTACTGACCCCAGTGAGGAATCCCAGGACAAGGGCAGAGGAACGCTGCAATGAGGCCCATGGGCGAACAAGGCGGATAATTGAGCGGACCTTCGGCCTCCTGAAGGCCAGGTTCCGGTGCCTCCATATGACACGTGGATCCCTATTCTACTCACCAAAGAAGGTGTGCCACATCATCGTGGCCTGCTGTATGCTTCACAAATTAGCTATGCAACGACAGGTGCCTTTTCTGCAGGAGGATGGTCCAGATGGTGGTGTTGTTGCAGCTGTGGAGCCTGTGGACACTGAAGACGAGGAAGCAGAAGAAGAGGACATCGACAACAGTGACTCGGTGATCCTGCAATATTTCCAGTGAGACACATGTAAGAATACAGACCTGCCTACTACATGTATTTTAACACTACTACCTCTCTACTGTCTGTTCTTTTCAGCCAGTGTATGGTCACTGTGTTGTCACTTTCCTTTACGATTTCACAGATGTGGATCCCACTGTGTGACATCTGCTTTGATTCCTCATGGACTAGAGCTGTGTGACATAGGTATGTTGACATTACAATTGAAAGAGCTTTTTGCCACAGTAATTGATAATACACTAATTCGAAATCACAGACTGTCCCCAGATTGTTTTTTGCTTCAAGGGTGTTTATTTAAGTGCTCAATATTGGACGGGGTTGCAAAATGAGGAGGGAGGATGGTGGAGGTATGTCCATGGCAGAGTCCAGTCTATTGGTCTCACAGGTGCATTGCCCAAATGGGCATAGGAAGTGGAGCTGGGGCAGTTTTAGGATGGACAGGGTGACAAAGTGGGACAGAAAGATGACATTCAGGGTGGTCTCATTTCTTGGCAGGTGTCTTGGCATAGTTCTCTGTCTTTGTCCTGGATCTCAGGGACCGTTTGCGGGGTGCTTCTCCCTCTGCAGGGAGTGGGGTGCTGGCGTGGTGGTCCTGTGGCGGTGCCTCCTGTCCACTAGCGCCGGCGGAGGTGGTGGGCATTCATCATCCAGGCTAGTGTCAGGGGCCCCTTGTTGTGCCACAGTGTCCCTCCTGGTGTTGAGTACTTCCTTCAGCACCCCTACGATGGTGCCCAGGGTGGAATTGATGGCTCTGAGTTCCTTCCTGAAGCCCAAATACTGTTCCTCCTGCAAGCGCTGGGTCTCCTGAAATTTGGCCAGTACCGTTGCCATCGTCTCCTGGGAGTGGTGGTAGGCTCCCATGATGTTGGAGAGGGCCTCGTGAAGAGTGGGTTCCCTTGGCCTATCCTCCCCCTGTCGCACAGCAGCCCTCCCAGTTCCCCTGTGTTTCTGGGCCTCCGTCCCCTGGACCGTGTGCCCACTGCCACTGCCCCCAGGTCCCTGTTGTTGTTGGGGTGGTGGGTTAGCCTGGGTTCCCTGTAGTGGTGGACACACTGCTGATTGACATGTCCTGGGGACAGAGGTATGGGCCCGCTGGGTGGGTGCTGTGCTGGTGTTTCCAGAGGGGGGAAGTTCTGTAGTGGCCTGTGACTGTGTGATGGGAACCAACTGTCCTGAGGTCCCCGATGGGCCGGGTCTGGTCATCTAGATCCAGTTGGACAGAGCTGCTGTCATCACTGTGGGCCTCTTCTGATGGTGGTGTGGACATGTCTGGACCCTCCTGTGCGGTGACGTTGGGTAGGGGTCTTGCAGGGGTGTAAAAGCATGATTATTGCATCTGTGTGTGCCATGGTGTGCCCCATTCCTGTGGGGACCTTGTGTGATGATGGTTTAGGGGGGTGTATGTGTTTGTGCAGTGGGCATGCTTTGGTGTTGGTTGTCCATGCTTTGTAGTTGCGTGCAGAGCTTGGTGTTGGGATGTGTGGTTTGTGATATTGGGACATTTGTGAGGAGTTGGAGTGATGGGGGTGAGAGTGAGGGTGTGGGTATATGATGGCATGCAGTTAGGGTGGGGGATGTAATAGTTAGGATTTGACTTACCAGAGTCCATTCCTCCCGCTACTCTTGCGAGGCCCTCAGGATGAAGAATCGGCAAAACCTGCTCCACCCATGTTGTTAGTTGTGGGGGAGGAGGTGGGGGGTCCGCCACCAGTCTGCTGAACCGTAAGATGGTGTCTTGAGACCACGGAACCCACCTTCCCCCGTAGGTCTTTACACCTCTTCATGGTGTCATCCCTAGTTCTTGGGTGCTGTCCACTGCGTTGACCCTGCCCACTATTCTTCGCCATAGCTCCATCTTCCTTGCAATGGAGGTGTGCTGCACCTATGATCCGAATAGCTGTGGCTCTACCCGGATGATTTCCTCCACCATGACCCTGAGCTCGTCCTCCGAGAACCTGGGGTGTCTTTGCCGTGCCATGGGGTGGTGTGGGTGATGTGTGGGGCGTGTGTGTGGTGATAAGTGTGCTGATATGTAGTGGTGTGTTGTGTGAGGTGCGTGGAAGTTATGTGGGTGATGGTCTGGTGTGCCTGTGGATGCTAGTATTGTTGATGGTGGTGTCTCTCTCTGGCCTTCTCTCGGATATTCTGGTCGTAGGGGTTTGTGGGTGATGTGGGTGTGTGTTTTATATTGTTTTGGGGGGGTGGGAGTGGTGTGTATTTTGAATTGTCCAATGTGGCTGTGTTTTGTAAATGTGTGTGTATTTTGAGCGCTTGGATTTGTGTGTCGTGATAGTGTGGGCGTATTTCTGTTGGCGTGATGGTGGAGGTTTTTTTTTCACCAGTTTATCACTGACCTTTGATGTGGCGGACTTGTGTGGGTGTCTGAATTTTGGCGGATTCCGTGCTGTGAGTCATAATAGCTGTGGTGGATTTCCGCGGGCGTGGCGGTGTGTTGGCGGTGTTCTGCACGGCAGTAAGTGGCTTTTACCGCCAATGTTGTAATGACCGCCTATAAGTTTTGTTCAGTTTAGCTGCCTATTGGCTTTGACATGGCATTAGCCATTACATTCTGTATTCAGTTTAGCTGCCTATTGGCTTTGACATGGGGTTAGACATTGCAGTTGAGACATTGCAGATGAGCTGTGTTTTTCCAAGCTGTGTTTTTCCACATGGTAGACCAAGCAGTGCTTTTTTACACCAGAACTTAGCTGATGAAAGCACGTAGATTTTGTGTTTACCTTGCAATCCAGTCTGAGAATGAGTGAGCTCGGGAGAATTGGCCACTCTCCAAGTTTCTTCGGTTCTCACACTGAGTTTGCTTTTAAGGATGACTCTGGACTACAGCAGGGGTAGATTGAATCTGCTTGACTTCAGACAGGAACAGAGACGTCAGTTGCCTGTCTCCCGTTTGGGTAAAAAATCTCTTTCTCGCAGTTGACCGGAGTCATCAACTTGCAGACCCCAGAAAGATGAAGCTGAATATAGGCCCTACAGCCTTGCCCCTACGGTGATTAATTTTGACTTTTGTGCTTTGCTTTGAAGTTATGCTGTAATATAATCACATGTATTTGCTGTGTACATTGCAACTGAGAAGCACTTTGATATATTTTGCTTTCGTTGCTGCAACTACTTTTGAACGTGTGCTTCCAATCTACAAATGTAATCTCTCAAGAACCTCGTGGTGAAGGATTAATAACAATAAATGTCTTCTTTAAACTCAGAAGTGCATTCCAGAGAGGTTCTTTAATCTCGGTTATGAGATAAGAGCAGGGAAGCAGAACAAGGGGTGGCAGCACAATGTGCCATGGAGGAAAAGAGGGGGGGATAGGGACATAGAACTTGAACAAGCAGGGTGGAGCTGGCAGTGACAGGTGGCAGCCATTTGACCATGCTAGGCAAGTGAAAGGTGGCATTCACAGTTCAAAAGAAGACTCAAGTAGATAGGATTGGCAGGTCCATTAAGCATTGTGGGCATAAAGTAGGGAGCCTAGGCAGGCACACAGACATCAGAGGGAAGGGTTAAGGAGGGCAATAGCAGGAAGCTAAGCACAGAGGCTAAGCAGGATTCAATGATGGGGCATAGAATTGGGCCATGGAGGGCAACAGTAATGGGCAGAGGCATCAAGAGAAATGGAGGGCAGTGGCAGCACATTGATGCTGGCCACGAGGGAGAGTGCTGTTTCATGGACTTGAACAACATAGGGTAGGGAGGAGATAGATGGAGCAGCCAGCGTACTGTTTAGGGCAGGCAGGAAAATCTGTGATAGAACAACAGCCGCACAGGGCTGTAATGTGGGAGAAGGGGCATGAAATTGATCAATGGATGACAATAGATGACAAGGAGGAGGGGACCGGAGTAGCACTTTTGGGTGGGGGCAGCACAATGCCAGCCAGGTCCTCCATTTTACCCCCCACACACACGCTATGCATTGCGATGGGCATCTCAACTTTTTTTAAAAAACTAGAAGTTCACTGAAAACACCAAAGGTTATACTGACATTATAGTTAGGAAATCGAAATAAAACATTTTAGAAATTCACTGAAAAAACAAAGGTTAAAGGGACTTTACAGTTAGATTCAGATTTTATTCACACACAACCATATAAATTCAGCTTTTATAGTAAGAGTTTTTTCAGGTAACTATAACTTGTGCCCTAAGGCTACTATAACTTGCGGTATGTGGGTGCCTCACTTTAGCACCAAGGTACCTACCTGTGGCCCTTGAGAATGGTGTCTGCGGGGCCTCAAAAGGTCTGGGAATGGAGCTGCATGGCTTCCCTCCCCTTTTAAATTAGATATGGCCCTGGTGGATGGGGTCTCCATGACATAATGAGGATCATTGAAGAGGGGTTCAGCTTTTAAAGTTTATTCGGCCCCACGGTATGGGGATCCCAGGGCCCAAGAAGTTACTCACCCTACGCTGAATAGCCACTCTCAGACCACCACCCCTGGACTAGTGGAAAAGAAAATTGTAGGAGGGTGCTTATAACCATGGCTGTTGCCCCCTACTGTGAAAAACCTCATAATTCAGAGAACTCTGGATGCCTTGTTGCCTGGCTCTTGCCAATTATAACTGTCAGTGGTGTCTTTTGGTTACCGTCCTTATGTGCCGAATTTCTTAGGTTGGGAACAGAAGTCTGATCCAAGGGTTGGAATGAGTCACATCACTTTGTTGGCCATAATGGTACTGTCTGTTTAATTTCTGTCGAATTGAATGCGTCTGAGAGCAAATTAAGATTAGGTGCTACACAAATAAGGAGAAGGGTTCCCCATTGTTTTGGTATTAACTTTGGCATTATATTATTGTTTGGCAAATATGCCTAACATTTTCCAAAACAAAAGTTCACTCACCTTGACCTCTTCAGGTGAAACTGGCCAAGAAAATGAGGAAGGCCCAAAAGTGCACTTTCCCATGGTAATTCACATAGAAGGTTTTTCTAAACTGAAAAATCTCCAATCTTATGATTGTTCAGGGGTGTTGTTTCTTCCACTGGCTATTTTAGTCAGTTCTGTTTATATGATACAATCAGCTTGGCTGCCAATGCAAGTCCCGGGACTCAGCCCCAGAGTCCTGAATCAAATTTGAAAAGGCCAGATGTGGGCACACAGGGGTTGTCTGTCCTGTGGCAGGTAGGGCTATGGGCCTACAGCCAACACTTCACTGTGCCTATCTGATTTGTGTCATAGCTATGAGAGGTTGAGGCCAAGTTTATTAATGTGTTGAACCAAACAGAGATTTGGAGTTTTTAACTTATACATGGGAGGGACTTACACTTGAAAGGGCTGTGCCTGCCCTCACACAATGCAGTCTCCAACCCCTTGGTGTGTGTCTGGGGCCTGGCCGAGGAAATATCTTGAATACAACAAAGACTTCTCTTTGAAGTAGGTCCACTTCAAAGGCAGAAAGGGTTATAAGAAGATCACCGAAATCCCCTGAAAATTAGTTCAATTTTGGAATCAAGAGGAACCTCTGCCAAGGAGAAGAGTTGAAGAGCTGAGGAGAAGTGCTGCCCCTGCCTGTGACTGAGCTTTGTTGGGCTATCCTGCAGTTGCTGCTTCTGCCTGTGAAAGGGGACAAACACTGGACTTTGTTGTGCATTCCTGCTTGAGTAGAATCTCCAAGGGCTTGAACTGAGCTTGCCTCCTATTGTTGAAGACACAGGGTATAAAAGACTTCCCCTGCCACCACCTGGACTCTCTGCTGAGAATCCTGACCTGCCAAGTGGTGCCCTACCCAGTTCATGGTCCCTTGAAAGGTGAAATTGGAAAACAAGAGCTGAAACTCCACGCACAGACCACCGTGCGGGGAAATATTAGACGCACCTTCCGTGACGCAGCTGATAAATGACATATCGCTGGCTTCGTGACTGAAATCAACATTCAATCTGCATCTCGACTGAAACATCAACACAACATGGCTGGAGAAATGATGCACAACACCCTCTAACGGAGGCTGATAATGACGCAAACCCCATGCAGTGCGGTTTTGTGATACCGTGCCACTGGATTTTCAATGCAACACCTGCCCGGACCTGAGGTGACCGTCCAGATTGATGCATCGCTCTCTTCCAGGAAAGAAAAAAAAACACACGCTGACCCTACAGGAGGAGGAACAACGCACGGTCTCGCTTGCGAGTGAGAAATCGATGCATCGCTGGCCTTTTTTGATGCACACTCGCCTGAGGGTGTTTATTGTGACGCTACCCAAGTACTTTTGTGAAATAACAACATTCTCACAGTTTCCTAAAGATTAATACTATTTTCCTTTGAAAATTCATAACTTGAGGGTTCTTGCTTAGACAGGGGGTAACCCGACTGCCAACCAAAGACCCCATTTCCAACATTGGTGATCAGCGGTGAGGATTGGACTTGTATTTATACTTGACATACAGTGTGCACTACTGTTATCAGTGCGGACCATTACGTTACCACATACAGCTTGCTTTTGCTTTTTTTCTTTTTGACTGTTTTTCCTACTTCCATATTTTTTCTGATCTTTTGGTTGACTTTTGAACTTCATTGGGGAATGTTGTTTCTGCCTTTTGAACTTCAACTTTTGTTGATTCTTCATCATGTCTCAATCTGGAGATGCATCAGCTGGAGCTGCTTTTGATTTAGGGAAACTGGAGAGCTATACAGTTGTCCAGTTGAGGCAGTTCTGCAAAAACCTTGTTGGTACCATTAAGGGCTCCACCAGGAAGGAGAAGCTGCAGAAGGCACTGAGGGCCTGGGTGATAGCCAAGGAATCTGAGGGGCACACAGAGGACGAGGAGGGTGAGGAGGTGCAGTCCTTAAAATGGTTTAGTGGGTCGTCCTGTTATCCAGAGAGGAGTCTCCAGGGCAAGTAGCAGTGTGTCATCCAAGGGTCTGACACCTGAAGAGTTACAGGATAGACAGGCTGAGAGGGCTCACCAGCTGCAGTTGGAAAGGTTTAGGATGGAAAGGGAGATGGAAGAAAGGAGGATGGCCATAGAGGAGAAGAAAATACTGCTGGCCTATGAGCTCAGCTTGAGGGAGCTGGATCAGAGGAGCCAGTCCAGTGGGGAATGTGGCAGCAATAACACAGTGCAGCCTGAGAGGAAGGCGCACATTCCTAAAGACCTTGTGAAAGAATGCAACAGGGAGGATGGCATATTCTTGTGGTTCAAGGGGATGCTTTCCATATGAATCTGGCACCTGAAGCTCATTGGTGGGTGGGTCTGTGGAAGCACTTTGAGGTAAAGAGAAGGGATACTATGACATGCTTAGGGGATCCTCAGGGGCTCACCTAATCCATCATGAAGGATGCCCTTCTCACAAGGTATGGTCTCACTCCTGAACAGTATAAGGACACATTCAGGTCCTATAAGAGGAAGGAATCCCAGACATGGTTGGAATGTGTTGATTCTTTTTTCAGGTCGCTGAATGGTTGGGTGAAGGGCAGTAAGGTGACAACGTATGAGGGGCTTTACAATTTGAGTGCTTGGGAGAACTTATACAGCCTGTTTTCCAGAGCTGCGCCAGCATCAAATTGACAACAAACTGACTGACCCCAGGAAGCTTGTGCAGGAAGCAGACCACTGGGAGAGCACCAGGGTCCAGAAGAGGTATGGAGGAGACCACACCAAGGGTGGGCAGGGTCCCTCTCAGAAGAAAGGGGGGCTGGAGGGTAAATAGAGGAAGCTCTCTAAAGGGCCCCAAAAATGTTCCCAGGGTAAGGATTCCCAGCCCCCCCCAGTGAAAAGAATCCATGATTCTCCAAAGGGAAACCTGTGGGAGAAGGTCACCCACATAAGTGTTATGCATGTGACCATCTGGGTCATGTGAGAGGGGACCCCAAATGCCCCAAGAGTACACTGGCACTCACTGGTGCTCAGTCCCAGGGTTTGGCTATTGTAGGACTTGGGGAGGAGTTGCTTTCAGGTGGATGGGAGCCAGCTGAAATTACCCTTTTCTCACTAGAGGACAGTGAGATGGTCCAGAGAACCCTAGTGCCTGAGAACACTAAAAAGTACAGGGAGTGGGTGACCATTAATGGACAGAAGGTGGAGGTTCTGAGAGACACAGGAGCACGTGTGATTACAGTGAGGAGTCACATGGTGTCTGAAGGGCAGATAGATCCCCATGTACCTCACTAAGTAGTTGCAGTGGACAACTCAGAGTGCCTGTGCAGAGTGGTGCAGGTTCCCTTTGAATGGGGAGGGGTCTCAGGTTCCTTGAAGGTAGCTGTTAGTCCAATCTTGCCTGTGGATTGTTTGCTTGGCAATGACCTGGAGGATTTCCCTTGGAAGGAGGTGGAACACAGGTCCCACTTGGTGATGTTGGGTCTGCCTGGGTGATTATGCATATCCACCAGGTCAATGGCAGCCCGTCAGGGTGGTCAGGAGCCCCTGGAGCCAGAAAGAATGGCCCAGGGGACCGCTAAAAAGAGGAAGGGCAAGGGGTTCAGGAAACTGGCCCCAGAAGTTTCCATGGTCCAGGAGGAGACGGAACCTGAGGGTGACACCCCGGACCATAAAGTGGAACAGGTGGCTGAACTGGAGGAGGTTCCTAAGCTGTCGCAGTGGCAGCAGGAAGAGGGACCCACCAGGGAGGACATGCCCTACTCTAGTGGGTTTGCGGCAGCAGACTGCAGACCAGGGAGCTGGTAAGGAGCCAGGATCTCACCTCATTTGTGGGAGGACGGCCTCCTGTATAGTGAGCCTAAGGTTGCTGAACCTCGGTCAGCACGTGTGCTGGTGGTACCCCAGTGCTTCAGGGCCTTCCTTCTGGGTCTGTCTCATGATGTACCTTTAACTGGACATTTGGGGCAGGACAAGACCTTTGAACAACTTGTCACCCACTTTTACTGGCCCCTAATGCGCAGGCACTCAGATTCTCAACGCAGGTCTTGCGAGACTTGTCAGGCAAGTGGCAAGAGTGGGGGAAATGTAAGGCTCCCCTCCAACCTTTTCCAGTGGTCAGTACCCCCTTTGACAGGGTCGGTATTGACATTGTGGGGCCTCTGGATCCCAGCCAGCCATGGGCAACAAGTTCATGCTGGTCTTGGTGGACCATGCCACCAGGTACCCAGGAGCCATTCCTCTGAGGTCAATCACTTCCCTGGTGGTGGTTTCTGCATTGATGGGGGGTTTTACCCGCATGGGGTTCCCCAAGGAAGTGGTATCTGATAGGGGTACCAACTTCATATCTACAGATATGAAGTCTATGTGGCAGGAGAGTGGGGTAACTGATAAGTTCACCACTCTTACCACCCCCAAAGCAAAGGTCTGGTTGAGAGATTCAACTGCATCTTAAAAGGCATGATCATGGGCCTGTCAGACCCCTTGAGGTGGAAGTGGGACGTCCTCTTGCCATGCCTTTCGTACGCCTACAGGGAGGTGCCTCAAAAAGGGCTTTGATTTAGTCCTTTTGAGTTGCTGTATGGCCACTCTGTTAGAGGACCTTGGAGTATGGTGAAGGAGGGCTTAGAAAAAGCCCCCAGTAAATCTCCCCAGGATGTATTTAGCTACATGCTGGCCTTCACAAACCAGACTGCCCGCTTCTGGGCTCTTGCACAGCAGAACCTGGAAGCAAGTCAGGCAGACGTGAAACGGTGGTATGACCAAAAAGCCACTCTGGTCGAGTTTCAGCTTGGGCAAAAAGTGTGGGTGATTGTGCCAGTGGAGCCTAGGGCGCTGCAGGACAAGTGGACTGGGCCATTTGATGTGGTGGAGCGCAAGAGTGAAGTCACCTACCTGGTAGACTTGTGGACTCCCAGGGACCCCTTAAGGGTCCTGCATGTGAACCGTCTCAAACCACACTTTCAGCAAACTGAATTGTCCATGCTCCTAGCAAAAGATGATGGGGTGGAGAAAGAGGGTGAGCCTCTTCCTGACCTCCTGTCTGCTGGAGCAAAAGATGGGTCTGTGGAAGGAGTGAACCTTTCCCCCTCCCTGACCTCAGAACAGCAGAGGGACTGTTGCCAGGTATTGAGTCAGTTTGCCTCCCTGTTCTCCCTGATCCCAGGGGTCACACACTTGTGTGCACATTAAACAGAGGGTTTACGGGGTGACTGATAAGGTCAGGGCTGGCATCAAAGATGAGGTGTCTAAGATGTTAGCCCTAGGGGTGATTGAGTTTTCTAGCAGTCCTTGGGCCATCCCTGTGGTCTTAGTCCCAAAACCTGCTGCTCCTGGTGCCACCCCAGAACTCCGGTTCTGTGTGGTCTACCGGGGTCTCAATGCAGTCACTAAAACTGACGTGCTCCCCATCCTCCCTAGCTGATGAGCTCATACATTGGTTGGGAGCTGCCAAATACCTCAGCAAGTTTGATTTGACATCTGGGTACTGGCAGATTGCCTTAACTGAGCGGGCCAAGGAGAGGTCAGCATTTTCAACCCCAGATGGACACTTCCAGTTTAAAGTGATGCCATTTGGGATGAAGAATGCCCCTGCCACATTGCAGAGATTGGTCAACCATGTGTTGACTAGGCTGGATGACTTCAGCGCAGCATATCTGGATGACATTGCAGTGTTCAGTACCACTTTTGAGGAAAACTTGCAGCACATCTGCAGAGTGTTGGAGGCCCTGCAAAAGGCAGATCTCACCATTAAGGCAAGTAAGTGTCAAATAGGGCAGGGTTCAGAGGTGTATTTGGGATACCAGTTAGGGTGTGGCAGTTGGCACCCCTACACCAAAATAATTTACCTCATTCTGGCTTGGGAGCCTCCCAAGACCCTGACTGAGGTGAAAGCCTTTTTAGGCCTCATTGGCTATTGCGGGAGGTTTGTCAAGTGACATGGCACAATTGTTGCCCCCTTGAATATGTTGACTTCCAAGAAGCAACCAAAGAAGGTGATCTGGACAGAGGCTTGCCAGACTGCTTTTGATGTCCTGAGGGGTGCCATGTGCACAGCACGTGTGCTGAAGGCAACTGACTATTCCAAGGAGTTTGTTGTGCAAACAGACTCCTCAGAGCATGGTATAGGGGCAGTACTCTCTCAGCTTAATGAAGAGGGCCTAGATCAACCTGTAGCCTTCATTAGCAGGAGGTTATTTCCCAGGGAACGTAGGTGGAGTGCGATTGAACATGAAGCTTTTGCTGTGGTCTGGGTGCTGAAGAAGCTAAAACCCTACCTGTTTAGGACTCACTTCTAGGTTCAGACTGACCACAGGCCCCTCAGATTGTTAATACAGATGAGGGATGAGAATCCAAAACTGTTGAGGTGGTCCATTTCCCTACAGGGGACGGACTTCACGGTGGAACACCACCCTGGTACAGCACACGCTAATGCTGATGGTCTATCCAGATTCTTCCGTCTTAGTGATGAGAACTCCCATGAGGTTGGGTAGTTGCTCCCCACTTTCAACTGGGCGGGGGGACAAGTGTTACACTTGGCATCTTTGCTGTGGTCTCCCCTAACTTTTTTGCCTCTGTTTCCCAAGTGTTTGATGTATGCTGGACTCTGTTTTTGTTGTTTGTATGTGTTGGTACAAATACTTTACACATTGCTTCTGAAGTTAAGCCTGCCTGCTCATGCCAAGTTACTAAGGGGGTGAATGTGGGTTAACTGAGGTTGATTTTCCTTTACCCTGACTAGAGCGAGGGTCCTTGCTTGGACAGGGGGTAACCTGGCTGCCAACCAAAGACCCCATTTATTACAGCCATTAATTAAGAAATCACATGTACTGAGATTTGCATTATTGTGTCATAAGCAATTAGGAGCTGGGTGGATAGCTGTGTTAGTAGTTCCAATAATAGAATGGGTGTTGCTATCCTTGTACATAAGGCCTCCAATGTAATTCAAGAAACTTTGTTTCCACTCTAACTGTGGGCCCTGCCCTAATAGCACTTCAGGTACTTAATTCTAAATTATGTGTGACTGCTGTGCCAAGCAGAAGAGGTCATGTAAACAATAGCGCTGCTTGAAAACAAATTCCTCTGCTGCACGTATTAATTATAGTATTCTTACACAACCCTTGATAGCACATTTAAAGCTTTATAATGCTGCTCTTTAGCAATCTTGAAGATAGACTTCAATTGAATACAATATTTGCTTACTTATAAACTCTGCTGACTATCTGACTTCAATTCCTTGAACTTGTAACTGAGGAACATGTTAAAAAGTTATTTCTCTTCACTTCAGCCTCTAACAAGTTTAATCTTCTGGCTGTTTCTAATAGCAATGGCATATCATCGGTTAATAAGGACCCAGAGCTGGGCAATACCTGTCTACAAGAATAATATCAGGCCACTTTAACTGGTTGAATTCAAAACATAAAGGATTGTATTCATGTATTTCTTGTATGATATTACTTACTATGCTATTCCCATGCCACTTTTCCACAAATCCCAATCATCCAGTGCATATGATTTCACTCCTTTACCACTTCTTCACTTCATCCCAAATTTTTTTTATCCCAATCAGGCATCTTGAAATTGACCAGTGAAAACCTGAATGTAAAACTGATGTCCTGGTCCTCCTCCTGTATGCTTCTCCTCCCAGAACTATCTGTGGTACACCCTCCAGCTGTCCAACTTGCCGGAAAGAATAAGAAGAGGTTCAAGTCCTCATTTCTGCCTGTTCCTCCCACACTGCACAAGAGGGGCCTGCTTCTTATAGTTGTCAATTAGTGCTGTCCCTCCTCTACCTAATTCTTACTTATTTATATTTGGGCAAAACAGTTTCTTTTGACAAACCTCTTTGTAAATCCTTTCCCCCACTTTTTATTGTTTTATTATCTTCTCTCCTTTTTCTCTTTATGTTTCCATGTCATCTTTTTAGAATTGTTTTTTCCCATTGTTTTATCAGCATCATGTGTGGCAAACTCTCAAATGACTTATCCAGCCTTTCAATGTGCGCCCTATACCTTACAGTCCCTGGAGTGCAATCCCCACTGTACCACATTTGTTTAACTCTTGTGGACCATTCCCAAAGCAAGCTTCCTGGGGAGCGTAGATCCTAAATGCCTGCCTCTCATCTTCCCCTGCAGTGAAGAGGCATCAGGGCTTTCCATCCAAACCCACCAGTTCTGCTTCTCTCAGGGCTGCTTGTCAGCTCCTGTCATCACCTCAGTGGTTTTTTCTTCCTCAGGTACATCCTTACATCATTGTCTACACAGTTCACCTATCATTCATTACATCTTCAGGCCACTACATGACTTATGGTCCTGGAAGAGTTCTGAACTTTTAATGGACATTCTGAAGGAAGAATTTGCCCAATTGAAAGAATGAAACTAAGAATGATCTGCATGCCAATATTAGAGGCATTAGAATTTGGTTTGAGGCTAACAAAATGGTTAGAAATGTTTCATAGATTGGTAACACATATACAATTGTGTCTAAATGATTGTGTTATGCCTAATTTTGACAGTTGATCCTTGTTAGAAATGTGAATATGAAAAGATGATGCATTCTTATCATAGCCTGGTTGATCCTGCTATTCTTACAACTAACACCACTCCTGGGACTAATAGGATTCGTTCCTGGAATATTGCTGGGATACGAATTAAGAAAACGAACATTAGCTAGATTGATTTAATTATAAAATGATTCCTTTCAAAGAGAGGTGGGCACTAAAAGAATGTTACTCCAACGGTTTTATCCCTTTTTCTACTTTAGCAACCCTTCTACTGGAAAGGCAACAAGTAGTTCATATTAGAGGGGGATGATTACTCTTGATTGTCACATAGAAATAATTAGGACTGGGTATTTCAATATTGACTTGTTAACTAGTGGCCCAGTATTTATGCTTTTTCATTAAGATTAAGGACAATCTTAGCTTATTGAATGTTTGTTGATGCTAGAGATGTGTTTACTGCTTTGAACATCATTTATGTTGCTTATGTATGCTTTTGTATAGAGATTGTCTTTATGCTTGCATTTTTTTTACTGTACTAAACATAATTCAGTATAATTGAACTGATTGCCATCCAGCATGGTCTACAAATCTCCTACCAATATCTAGATATTGAGGAGGGAGTTTTCCCTATTAAGTAGGTCACACTTTTGCTTGGAGTGGTAAGCTCTGGCTCTAAACCAAACAGAGCTGGTACCTGCTAGCTTACTTATACTGAACGCCTTGTAAAGCAGGTTAGATTGTTTAAAAGAATTAGGGGTATATTTAAGAAGTGTGGCGCTCCACACAGTGCTAGGACACTTTTCTTGCATTCCTTAGCACCCCCTAATGCTACCATGTGTGCGTCGTATTTAAAATTCGGTACACCATGGCAGTAGTTAGGGGACTTGCATCAACATTTTTGACTCTAGTCCAGTTTTTTGCAGGATTAGCTTCAAATGTTTTGAATCTAATCCTGCAAAGCACCCAGAGGCCCATTGTAACCAATGGAAGCCTCCTTTTAACGCCTGCTTTGAGCAGGCATCAAAAGTGCTGAAAAAATGGCGCAAGGAAATTTCTTAGATGTCCTTGTGGCATTTTTTTGCCCCTCTCCCCTTTACAGGGGAACTCTCCCTTTGCATACATTTTGCCTGGCGCAGGCATAATGTAGAGCAAAGGGTTACAAAGTGGCGCAATGCTTACATTAAACCACTTTGTAAATATGGCACACAGGTTTTGGCCTTTTATCACCACACTAGCATAAGAAAATGACACCAATTTGGCATTGGAATGGCGCTAAGTCTCTTCCACAAGGTATTCCACCAGCGGCAGGTTTGCGTATTTTTTTTTACCGCAGGCTAACGCCATTTCAACGCGCCAGGCGGGTGCCTTATTTATGGATTGACTTTAGCCGCCACTGCGGCCCGGTTAGAGGAAAAAATAATGACTCTAACCGGGCAACGCAGTCTTAGGGAAGAATGGGGGTTGTGCATCAAAAAATGGTGCAAGTCAGGTTAGATAAAAAAATCATGGCTCCAACCGGACTTGCACCATTTTTGACGCACAACCCCCATTGAAATGACTCCTGTCTTAGGAAAGACAGGAGTCATGCCCCCCTGCCCAATGGCCAAGCCCAGGGGACTTCTGTCCCCTGGGCATGGTCATTGGGCCCAGTGGCATGTAGGGGGCCCCAAGTAAGGCCCCCCCATGCCACTTAAAAAAATATATATATATATATATATTTACCTCTACTTACCTGTACTTACCTGGGATGGATCCCCCCATCCATGGGTGTCCTCCAGGGGTGGGGCGAGGGTGGCAGGGGGTGTCCCTGGGGGCAGGGAAGGGCACCTATGGACTGCTTCCATGGTCAGAGGCCATGGAAATTAGCTCACAGGTCCCTTAACGCCTGCCCACCCAAAACAGTGTAAATCAGGCTGGGGCCATTTTTTAAGGCCTGCCTCCTTCTGTGAGTCAAAATGACGCCAGAGTATAAATAAGGCGCACATGCCTTAAAGTCATTTTTTGGACGGGAACTCCTAACTTGCATGTCATTAACGCAAGGCGGTTTCAGGCATCCAGAAAGTGATGCACACCACTGCTGAATTTTGACGTTCGCGAGGTTGGGCGTCAAAGTATAAAATATGGTGTTAGGTTTGCGCCGAGTCTGCGTCAAAAATTTTGACGCAAATTCGGTGCAAACAGAGTACAAATATGTCCCTAAATACTTTTTACATTGCATGTGCACAGGAGGTATGAGTGTCTAATTTTTATTCAGTAGCCATCCCTGTATGAGAAGAAACATCACGAAGAAAGATATCTCAGTCTCTCTTCAGTGATCTATTTTTAGGTTCTTATTGAGCACCTGTAAGTAAATCAGGTCTCATCCATCAAGGAATGAAGTTTCACCAATGTGATGGCCACCTCTATATCTGGTAATGGTTCTTCACAAAAACCCACAACTGTGAAAAGGGTAATCAGAGTCCAGGTTCCCATAAAGCTAAATACTTTTTATGCAAAGTTTGAGCTTTTCTGTCAACTAACACCAGGTGTCTGCTCTTAAGGTCCAACGGATGCTCAATGTCACTCTCTGCTTGTTCAAATTGTTTCCACATCACTGTTAAGAATGTAAGGGACACTTTAGGGTCAAATTTAGAGTTTGATGAATAGGTTACTCTGTCACAAACATGACAGATATCCCATTTGGCATATTACAAGTGCATTATATCCAATGGCACTCGTAATATAGCAGACAGGATATCCAACATATTTGTAATAGAGTGATACCCCCCTGCCAAACTCTAAAATAGGTACCCGACATATCTTAGGGCCAACATTTTCTATTGCCAAAGAACCTTCACTTGTCAAATACAACACAAACCTCTTTAACATTAAGGCATTTCTATTCTCAAGTATTTCCAATGCACAGCTATTCATCTACTATATCCTATAATGAAGAGGATTTTGGTAAGTGTTTCTCTCCTGAATCCTTCATTAATGTCCTACTGCTTCTGTACCATGTCAACACCAGCCTGGATGAGGGGTCCTGATTACGGAAACTGAGTTGTCCTTAAAAAAAGAGATCTTTAGTCCTCAGAAACACCCTCGTAATACAAGGCAGGCATGCCTACAACCCCTGAATTGATTTTAACCAGTCAAAGTTCACTTACCATCATCTCATTCCTATTTTATGATGTAATATTATATTATATTATATTATATTATATTATATTATATTATATTATATTATATTATATGATATTATATTATATTATATTACATTATATTATATTATATTATATTATATTATATTATATTATATTATGTTAGACTTCTCTCTCTTCTAAGGAAAAAAAGTTTAATTTTTCTCTTGAGTTACAGTTTAGAACCCCATATTCATTATTTCCATATTGATGTTAAGTAGCTCTTTGTCAACAAGTAAGCATTAGAAGAATCTTGTCAGTTGTTAAATATCCTTTGACCAATGCCCTTTACATTCCAGTTATATGTCAGTGTATTATTTTGTGGTCCCCTTCGAGTTGCTATGAAGGAAGTTAAGTTCCTGAAAAACTACTCGGGCTTCACCGGATGTACTTGCAGTTATTCTAGAGTGCATACCCTTGCTAAAGTAGACCTCAGAGATGCCCTGCAGTAGAAGTGTCACTTAGGTATGTAATGGTATTAGGAGGGACATTTGCCAGGACGTCATGATTATCCTGTCTCTGGCTCAATCCTACAAACTATGGGGACCTCTATTTCTCTTTCTCCCAATTATCAGTAGTTACCTAGTAGACTAAATCATTAGGCTATAAGCTCTGTCTTGTGAGTGAAGTCCTTAAAGTCCTGCTGTGGAAACTGAACCATTTGAAATGGGCTGTTTCCCTCACTCAGATGCTCACTTCTTTTCAAGCATTGGACTTTGACAATACCTTAATTGTTTGGACACTTTATTAACTCTGCATTTCGGGTAGCTCTTTAGAATGTAACCCATACCTGTGTTGCTCTTTTTACATCTTCCTATGTACACTCTTGTAAGTATGTCTATGAGTTGCATTAACTGAAGCCTTTGGATTTTTCCATATTACAACTTCCATTTCATTGTCACGTTTGTGGCAAAGTAACCCCATCCACCAAACTGTAAACCAGGCCCAATGTCTCTTTATAATATCTGCAGCAATTAATCTGTACATGCTTTATGCTTGGTTAACATTAATCAACAATTCACTGGTTTCAGTGAGTTAGCCAATCATGCATCTCATGTCTGGATTTCTTGGTAGGTACTATTGCCAAGGTTTACCAAAACATGCTCTACAGCTACACTATGATTTATTGAAAGAACATTCTTTATGAGCTTATAAACTTGCTTTTCTCTCTACAAATCTAATTTTTTTTTCCCTCTCTGCAGGAACTATGCAATCATAGTACCATGTGTAAATGTTTTACTCACTGTACTATTTTAATAAACTATTTGTCTCAAATGGCAAAAATCCAATCAGTAGAACAGGAGGTGTGAATTTTGAAATTTTTAAAAGAAAAAGTCTCTAAAAGATCAAAGCGCCAATCACAGACATCTAGTCTGGCAAGACCAGGTCAAAGTCAAAAATTATGGCCAACTTCGATGGTGTGTGGTTTGAAAACACAAAGTGGTTTAGGCCTGGTCACCGCTTACTTTTGAACTTGGAAGAAACTTTTAAGAAAAATGTCTAAGAAAGTAAAGATCAGAAGGGCAAGGCAGTCAGCGGTGACTGAAGTGGAGACGTTGTCATCAGGAGCAGCTGGAAAATGTTGTAATGAAGATTTCTACATTCAGACTTAAAGCCAGACTTATGAAAAGTGGGACATCATGTGATAATGTGCCATTTTTCTTGCACCCTGTTGCGTGCCTAATGCCACCATGTGTGTGCCACATTTATGATACAGCGCACCAGGGAGCACGTTATGGAACTAGCGCCAAACTTTTGATGCTGGTTTGCGGCTTTGCAAGACTGGCATCACAAAATTTGATGTTAATCCTGCAAAGTGAAAGGAGGCCCTTTGAAAACAATGGGAGCCTCATATATTTTTAACATCTGCCTTAGGCAGGCATTAAAAATGACGCTAGAAATGATGCAGTGGAATCTCATAGATTCGACTGTGCCATTTTTCTGGGCCTTCTAACACCGGAAGGTCCCCCCTTGCATAAATTATGCCTGGATCAGGCATAATGTGAAGCAAGGGTTTACAAAGTAGTACATGCATTGTGCCACATTGTTTGTGCCACATTAGTGTAAAATTATGCTGATGTGGCGCAATATGGCATTAGGACCTTTGTAAATCTGACCCTTAGTATCTTTCATGAAAGTTGAAAATCTCCAGCAGGATGAAGCTGCAGGCTCTAGCTGTCAAGAGCTCCATGAGGCCAAATGCCCTTCTGCAATGAGTTCCTGAACAGAAAGTGTTGTTGCAAAGAAGAGCGTAACAGGAGCTACTATGAAGTCAGCTAAATCGGTGATGCACCTTGGGTGGGCCAGTGAGCAGGTGGCACTGGCCTCCTCTTGGATCTCTGAGCACTTTCTGGACATTAAAGTCCCAATTGTGGGATTTGGGCTATCTAGGCACCTTTACAATCACTTCCAATGGCCCAGTACTTTAAGGGCACTACTTGGAGGGTCAGGACTAACTCAGAAATGGTCCAGGTGCAGGTTTAAGATGGTTGGAGCCCATTTCTTTCCCTGAGGCTATGATCAGGAGGTCAGCTAACTAGCTGTTGAAGTCACTCTGGAAGACCCTGGTTCAAGTGGAAAATCAGATATCAAACAGCATAATAGTCCTCTGAGGGCACAAGGGAGGGTTCAGGCAGTCCTCTGAAGTCCACAGCAGGCCACACACAGCAGGGTAGTCCTCTGAGAGTCCTCTTCCGGTTCATAAGTGAATTGAAAATTAGGTCTAAGAGTCCTAATTTAATACCTCATGTCAGCTTTGAAGTTGAAAAAACATCTGGAATTTTCCTCACGTAGAATTATCTTGAATTTGGGATTTTCTTGCCCTGGCCCTAAGAGGTCTGGGGCACAAGAGGCTAGTGTGAAGTTTGTTGTGTAAGGGCTGATGCAGCTGCTTTGAAGTGCAAGTGAGGCTGTGCACAGTTCTGTTCCCCCAACCTATCTACACCCAGTCCCGTTATTACTGTATGTGGCTGTCTGAGAGGAATACACAAAGACCAACTGCCAACTACAGCTTGTCATGTCACCCAGGAATAGGCTGCAGACACCAAATGGCTAGGACAAGAAAGTGCCAACTTTCTAAAAGTATAATTTTCAGAATTGTGGCATAGAATCTGACTTTACCATTAAAGATGGTTTTAAATTGCATTTCCTTAGACACCAAGCATGACCTTTCTACCTGTTATCACTTATTAAATGTAATAAGGTAACCTGGTGTTATCCTATGGGAGAAGTTAGGCCCCACAATAGTGAGTTTTTCACTACCAGGACATGTAAAATGTAAAAGTACATGTCTAATCTTTTAAATGCAATGCACCATGCCTTATGGGCTGTTTAGGGTCTCCCCCGGAGGTGACTTATAAGTTTTAGGCCTGGCAAAAGATTTTATTTTTTCAAGTCAAATAGGTAGGTTACAACTGCACACAGGCAACAATGGGAGGCCTGAGGGGTGTTTTAAGGGGCTATTTAGTGGGTGTCACAATAGGTGCTGCAAGATCTATTACTCAAATCTAACCCTAACTCTGTCTACCACTTGCATTCACCCATAGTGTTACCCATTAGTTTAACTCTTACTATAAATCTAACTCCAGTTTTAACTGTTTAAACCTTAACTCTGGAAATAAACAGTACCTATAAATTAAGTATATTCCTATATACAATTTCAAGCTTAACCCTTAACTTAACAGTAACCACATGTCTAACCCTAAAGAGTACCAAACTCTAAACCTAACCCTGAATTACCCTGAACCTATCCCAAATCTAAATAAACACAGACTTTAACCTAATTCTAACCCTTATCTTAATAATACCCTTTGTGCAACTCTGTTTGATATAGTAGTATTTCCCAGGTGTGGGATGCATAGAAGCATTGTCTCTGATGTGATTGTAGACCTTGGTGGTGATTCCCAGCGATAGGGTTGCATCCTCATTAGATGTTTTTCCGTAATTGGATCTGGGTGTTTGGCCAACAGTGGATGGCCCTTTGCCTGGGTTGGGCCTGACATCTGTCATGAAGAAATTAGAGTTATAATCCTGCTATGAAATAAGATGTTTCACCTCAGCTTCTGTGGATTCCTTGATGCAGGCACATTATGCTGCTTGAGACCCCATTGACGTTGCTAAGTGTGCATAGAAAGTGAATATAAGCATGTGATTTTATGTTTTATCTAAGATCTTAGCCAAGTTGTATAATGCCATCTTGAAATTGTCCTTTGTGCATTGAAGTTGGATATCATGAGGGTTTGGGGAGTGTGCGTGTGCATGTGCAGTCTCTAATATTTGACTTGAAGCTTTTGAAAAAGAAACTGTCTGGATCATCTCATAGTCAACTACTAAAAGTGATGGCGGTCCAATTCCTACCTTCTTTGACATACAGTCTTGAACTATGGCATGGCAAGGAAACCGCCATTGTAAATCAGCTTCAAACAAAGGCCTATAAACAGTTTTTTGTCTACCCAAAGCATCCTCTCCTGCACAGGTGTGATTGGAATTAGGCCTCCAACACCAAAAATTCCAACAGTTAAGTTCTTTTGTGAAACTGTATTGGGGACTTGATACAACAGAAATGAAACATTGAATAGTTTATGTTGGCTTGAAATAAAAGCCCAAATGGAGGAAAAAAACTCATGGGGCACCTAACTTGAGAAAGTGCTGATAAAACTAGAGCTACAAGATGCATGGGTCTACAAAATGGGTTGGGCCTCATTTGCCAAGAGTGACAACCTCTCATCAAAAAAGCAGTCATTCATTTTAGATAGGAGGACTCTTGCAAAGAGGTAGGATGCACCAGCTTGAAACCTCAAACGTACATTGCTATGCACTTGCATCAAGCCACAAAACAGTGATTTAAGCTTTATTGATTTGGCTTTTTTGACTCCAAGGATCTTCTTCCATCATGGAAGGGCAAGATGACGGAACCAAATTGCCGCTTATGTGGATACAAACGTGAACCACTTTGTCATCTAAGGTGCATATGCCCAGGAGTCTTGGATTAATGTAAACAACTTTTAAAAAACAACTGTTTTGGAGATGAACATATGCACTTGTAGACAAGCTGATATTAGTTGGTTTGCAGGTCGTCAATCTTGGCAACATACTGTACAGGTATATACACACTCAACACTAACAAAGAGCTAAGCCAAGAAACCAAGAGTTGGGCGTCGTCCACCCACAATAACTGCCAACAACTCAGGTTTTAATGTACTCAAGTAATCTTAATTGATCACATGTACGGCTGTTTCAGAATTGTAATGAATAGCCACCCCAAGTTTTAAATGGTGATCTTAAGATCATTTTGCTTTTTATTATATGCACTTTCCGATGGGTCCTAAAAACTGATTTTAACTTTATCCACGTTTGATCAAAGCACTTTAGGTTTGAATGCAATCCATTTTTTGTCACAGTCATGACATTTAATGTAGTTTTATGTTTAATTGCTGCACTTTATGGTGGAAAAAGTGTTAACTTTGTTTGTATGTTATGTCAAATCTGTGCACTTTATAGTTGGAAACAACCAAATAAAGTTATATTGACTGTGTTTAAGAGTGTGTGTGTGTTTGTGTGTGTTTATGTGTGTATGAGTGTGTGCATGTGTGCATGCACCTAAATAGTGTGAAGTTTGTGTGGGAACATGACTCACCTGTTCAGTCAAAGGTCCTATATCTGTGCCTTCGCCATACTCTGGCCACCACCCTCTTTTTGTCCAGGACCAAGTTGGAGTCATGTCTCAAAAATCCAAGTAAGTATTTGGAACCTGAAACTAGAAACCATAGCGCATCCAAAACGCCTCAGTCAGACTTATCCTGAACATTCCCTGCTGCAAACACATCTCCAACCACCTAAGAGACCTCCACAGCCTTTCTATCAAGAAAATAATTAACTTCAAACTCCTTGTCCACAGATACAAGGCCCTCCATGACCTAGTGTGTTGCTTCACTATTCAGAATAACAGAACAATTCACTGCAGGATAGTTTAGGGCACAATGTGAAACAATCACTCTCAAAAACCTTAGTAAGTAGAATACCAAGTTTATTTATGGGGCAAGTTCTCATATAGCAAAACTGGCCACACTAATATATCATGAAAAATAACATGAGAATAACTGTGGGAATATAAACACTCTGTGATATCATGAAAAATAACACGAAAATAACTGCAAGAATAAGTGCATATTACATACGCACACACAATATGCTTCAAGGCTTATAAATTGAAAGGCTTCACCGAAAAGAGATTCTGCATCCCTCCGCCACACACAAAGCCGGGGAACACAAATCGACTGGCACATGGAGTCTCCTTCGGGACAATCAGTCCTCCTGGCGTTGCGTCCAACCCAGAAGAGAGTTCCTAAACCAGTCCATCAAGGCTCCTGACCTTTATAGTATTTACTAACGCCCAGGAGTCTTTTCTAGAAAAAGACCCCCTCCTTTACAAATTGTGCAATCAGCGGTACCTTGTTCACCCTTCGAGGCGTCTCCTCGGAACGGGCCAGGTTCCCAGAAGAGGGCTCCAAAGTGAAGCTTGCATTCCTCCTTGAGTACAGGCGCATCCCCCTGTTGTCCTAACTGATAGCTCGTGGAATGTAAATAGCGCTCTTCTTATCAGGCAGATGGAGTGAAGTTGAGCAGAAAAACACCCCACCCTGCAGCTTGCAGAAGCTTGTGGAAAAACACAGAACAGTGCTTTACGCACAGAACCAGACTCAACAAAATGGAGTTGTGAACCAATGTAAAATGGAAGCAGAGGCCAATGGTCCATAGTATATTTCATTGTTCTTACCCTGCACCACTTTTCACCTTGCACGTAGTGCACTTGCACATAGTGCATGTAGCAATACATTCCACCCTTGGACCATTTGGCCATCTTACAACTAAGTATATCCTATAAGCTGAAATGGCAATGCTCTTGGGCGACACTGAGATAGAAGGTTAGGTACACATTGAATACAACAACATAACAAAATAAAAATAACTATCATGATAATGATTACACCAAGTATATCACGCAGTTGGCCTAAATTAGGCAGCCATCCAAAAACCCAGTCCCACCCCCCCTTGTCAACATCCTGCTGCACCCCCTTTACTAACTTATGCAGGGCCTCTATGTGGGAGTTGATTGATATGGAGTGGTCTGATAAATTAAAACAACACAACCCTTCAAAATCGCTGCAGCCATGGTTGTGTTTGAGCAGTAAATAATCAATAGCTGCACGATTCTGCAAAGCAGCTTTTCTAGTTCCCTGTACATCTAGTAACAGCTCAGCTAAAGCAGCTGATTTATAATTAATATTCTTAACTACTAAACATGCAAGTTTATTAATAACTCTGGTATTATACACTGCGAGCCCTGGCACCCCTATGATAGAACCAGCTAAACTGACATATTCCGTTTTGGAAAACAATGAAATTTCAGAATCACAGTCTGTAGGCAATTGAATAGTGTCTCTGGTATAGCGAGGGTGTAGAGCAGTATCCATAGGAAACATGAGAAAGCCTAAGCGTGTCCAGGCACAAGGCCCTCCAGTTAGAATGGCTGTGATATAGGTAAAAGAGATGTTATCACATGAACAGAGCCAACCTTTAGGCAACTTAACGTTTCAAATGTGTCTGGCAGCAGGCACCACATTCTGGCACAACATCAAATTATTTACATTCAAACAGGTCAGGTCATTTCTTGAGTGGCACAATGTCTGTTGTGCAGCAGTTAAGTTTTTGTCTCTTTTCTCCAGTTTAAGCTGAGCACATTTATCTATTTGTATAGGATCACAGGTCAATGAATAGCACACATCCCCATTTGAGATGTTAAACGTGAGTATGGATGTCATGTTCCCCCACAACCGCCTGCCCATCTCTGGGCAATGACGGCAGTACTCATAGAGTGACAGATGGGAGCATCCACCATTCCATCCTGGTTTGTATTGTTAAAGATGTGCAACAATACCGCAGCAGGAGTGGGCACCGCCACTAGACAAGTGGTAATCAGATCTTGAACACTTCTCATGTTACTCATACAGAAGTGAGATACGTTCAGCACTTCCTGCGCCAGATGAATCCAAACATTGTTCGGTTGATGCAGTAGCGCTGGCATCTGTGGCTGATGATTGAATTTTTGGGCTATGAGCCCCTCCCCCACCCCGGTGGAGCCTCCCAAAAGGGCTCCATACACCACACTCATCGCACAAGCACCCCACAGGATGATCTGAAAAGAACAAAAGACAAAACACGTATTATCATTCTTGCAAATAGCATCTGTCAGCGGGAACATGTTCCTATTTGTCTTGACCAGGTTGCATAACTACCAGGACATTGTCTGGTCCAGTGGCAATGACATCAGTGGGTTGAGGAGGGTTATTTGGGGATTCAATCCACAGTTTGGCCCCTTGGTTCTTGTCAGTAGATCTGAACTCTCCTTTGTCTCCTACAGTGAGAAGGGCTGGGGCACTCCCCTTTTTGACAACATCTCCATAGACAGGCATGATGACAATTTGGGCATCGCGATCACCGGGTTGCACCACCAGGTCTGTGTCACCACTGTTCAAGAGAATGACTTTCAACTCGCCCTGGTAGTCTGCATCTATCACGCCTCCTAAAATTTGGATGCCTCTCAGGGCAAGCCCAGACCGCTGGGCGATTAGACCATAATGCTAAGGGGAAATCTAAATTCCAACCCCTGTTTCAATCAGAGTGATGTCTCTAGGCTTCAATCGATGCATGTGTAAAGCATGCAGATCAAGTCCTGCAGATTCTGGTGTAGCTCGATATGGGGCCAAAGCTCCTGGAGCTGTTTCCCAATACACAATGGTATTGCTTGCTGTAAATGGATTAATCTGTAAAGCAGGTGTGAGCATTCTCATGAGAGGTGTCTCAGCATTCGTAAGGGGTCGGTTGTTCAAAATTTGCAAAGCATCATAAAAATTATCCCTCCACCCCTTCAGTGTACCATCAGACAGTTTGCACAATTGTTCTTTCAACAACACATTCATCCTCTCAATCAGTCCCGCTGCTTGTGGGTAGTAAGGTATGTGAAAAATCCACTCGATGTTGTGTTGTGCACAATAGTCCTGCACTAGTCTGCCCTTGAAGTGGCTGGCGTTATCACTTTGAATTTGGAGCGGCACTCCATAGTACAGAATCAACAGATCTAATGTTTTGAGGGTGCTCTGCTGAGTTGCGCGCTTGCAGGGAAAGGCTATGAGATAACCAGAGTAAGTATCCACCACTGTGCAGGCATACAGACACCCGCTGCTCACTGGCATTGGTCCAATGTAATCAATCGGCCATATCTGTCCTGGCAATTTACCTCTGCCTAGCTGGCTTCTCACCACCTGTGGGACCGGTCTGTGCTGTGTATGCTGACAAATGGGACATTCAATTATTGCTGTTTTAATTAAATCTAGGGGAAGGTGCATCCCTCTAATCTCTGCCCACCTGTGAGTAGCTTTTTCTCCAAGATGTCCGCATTTCTGGTGTTCCCATTTAGCCATTCCCAACAAGTCAGAATTCTGTGTCTCCACTTCAGCCTCTTGAATCTTGGCTCGATCGTCTGCAAGACAATTGAACCATCAGTCTCATGAATCCGTTGGACAGTGAGCGTCCACATGATAGACAGTCACGGTGCTTTGAGGTAACATTTCCCAGATCTCCTGCCATAACTCCTTCCCCCATACCTCTTTGGTATGGATTTTGTACTGATGTGCATGCCACGTAGGAAGCCAAGTAGCTAACCCATTGGCGGTAGACCAGGAATCTGTATAAATGTGACATTTTCCGGGTAGTTCTTGTTTCAAAGCTTGATACACAGTGTAAAGCTCTGCAAACTGGCTACTTCTTCCCTGTCCTGTAGTTGTTAAAAGTTTCTTTGTAACAGGATTATAGGACACTGCTTTCCAGTGCCTTTTCGCTCCAACATATTTTGCTGAGCCATCTGTGAACCACACATGTTTTTTATCATCTGCAGACAAGTCTGCGAACGGCTGGCCCCACCGTACCGGAGATTCACACACCGGAGGTACATCGTGCAGCATTTCTGAATTCTACACAGGAGCCTGCGCTACCTGCTCATTCAAAATGGCGGTTCCTTTTGAACCCGCTCGTGCCCTGTTCTGGACATACCATTTCCATTTTATAATGCTGGCTTCCTGCGCATGCCCAGTTCTGTGAGTCTTAGGAGAACTCATCACCCACTGCATGATGGGGATTTCAGGTCTTAAAATCACATTATGTCCCAATGTAATTTGCTCGGTATCAACCAGAGCCCAATAGCAAGCCAGCAGCTGCTTCTCAAAGGGACTGTACCGCTCTCCTGCCTCGGGTAACTTCTTTGTCCAAAATCCCAGGGGCACCCTCTTTCTTCCTTGTTTTTGCCATAAACTCCAATTAGCATGCTGCCCCTGGACTGTCACATTCAGCTCGATGTCTCCCTCCAGAGTCGGCCACAAATCCAAAGCATGCTGAATGGCGTCTTTCCCAATTCAAACGCGTGCTGCTCCTGCTCTCCCCATTCAAACGCATTCGTCTTTCGTGTAACTTTGTACAATGGGGCCAAGATCTGATACAAATGGGGTATGTGCTGTCTCCAATACCCGAATAGTCCAATACAACTCTGGGCTTCCTTCCGATTTTGCAGCACTCTAAATTCTTTAATCTTTTGTTTCACTTTTGGCAACACTTCTCTGTGTCCCTGATTCCACTGAATGCCGAAAAATGTCACGATTTGAGACGGTCCCTGCACTTTCTCTGGGGTTAATCTCCCACCCTTTATTCTGCAAATGTTCCACCACCCTGTCTAGCTGAATCTGTACCTGTTCTTGTCTCTCTCCCTGCATCATCACGTCATCTATGTAGTGGGAAATTTGCACTCCGGGAATCACTGGTACTTCATCCAAATGCTATGCCACCAGCCGATGATAGATAGTGGGGCTATGTAAATACCCCATGGGCAATCTACAGAAGGTGTACTGGCACCACGCCCACTGGAATGCCAGCTGGGGCTGGCTCTCAGTGGCTATTGGTATGGTGAAGAACGCATTGGCAATGTCAATTGTGGCGTACCAGGTCCCACTGTGCTTCTGTATGTTTTCAATCAAAGTAATGGTGCCTGGGACTGCCACAGTCAGAGGAGGGGTATGTTTATTCAACTGACGATAATCAGTGCAAATCCTCCAACTGTTATCACTTTTGCGAACAGGCCAAAGGGCATTATTCCATGCAGTGGTGATGGGAATTATTACCCCGGCCTCCAGTAAGTCATGTATAGTCTGGCTAATCTCTTCATGTCCTCCCGGTATTCTGTACTGTTTCATTTGAATCACCTTGGTGGCTTGGGGAAGTTTACTGGAGGAATCTTCAACAGCCCCACCCTTGCGGCGGCTATTGATATAAATCTTTTGGACCCAAATTGATAACATCCATCTTCCAAATGTAGGGTCATCCCTTTTAAAATGACAATCCCAATAATGTACTCGGGAATGGGCACAATCAAGATAGTGTATTCTCTCTTTGGGAGTGCCCCTATTTTCATGGGAACCACTATCTGCACTGCTGGGGTTTCTTTTCCGCCCAATCCCGTAATGGTGAAGTACTGTCCCTTGAATTTTCTTGGGTTTCCATGAATTAAAGAGGCCTCCGTTTCGGTGCCAACAAGGGCTTGAACTTTCTGAACATTTCAGCGTTTCCCAAAAATTCCTACTTTAACATGTGGTCTGTTATCTTTGCAAGCCCATCCCTGCTCCGGGGTTTGACCTATTTCCTAGTCTATTTTCACAAGTCAGATCTGGATACAGTCTGCGGTAATTCTCAGGGAGCTCCTCCTCCCTGTCTCTGCCTCGCAATCTCTCTGAGCTTACTAGCTCCCTCTCCCACTCTCTTCCTCGAGTTCTCTCGGGACCTGTCAGTTCCCAGTCTCTCTCCCTACTCCGGGTTCCCTCTGAGCCTCGGTGCTCTTGATCCCAATCTCCATCATCTGGGGATCTCTCTCTACTGCGGGGCTCTCTATTTCTCTCTCCCTCTTCATCCTCGCGCTCCTCCCATCCTGCCTTTCTCTGGTTCACCACTTTGTTATATTTCTTGTTCCCTTTCCTGCTTCCCTCCTTCTTATCCAAACCGCGTTTGCGGTACATCTCCCACATGTCCTTGGTGGTTATCCCATCAATGTCATCCCTGGCCACCCCATCTTTTAGCAAGGCCAGAAACATGTCTCGCCTTCACACCCTGTTGTTATCAGTACGATTCTCAGACCGTGAATTCCTCTCTGGCTTAGCCCACTCCCCTAAATCACTTAACTCACACACGGCTTCTACCACCTGAGACAGTGGGTTACCAGTCTGATTAATTAACAAAGTCATGATGACATGCTTATATGCAGGAGGAGCGGACCTAATCAGCCGGTTTCGCACAGACACATTTAAAATTCCATTCATCAAATTATGAGCATTACCTAGAAAGATAGCTGTTTTCATCCCTTCCTCCTTCAATCTCTGTACTGCATCTTTCAAAGTATACCAAGGTTTATCATTAGGCGGCCAGTCTGACTCTGTTGAATACTTCTGAGCACACCCTTGCGCTGCTAACTCCAACAGATTGGTCATGGGACCATTCCCTGTATAAGTTCTAAACTCATTTTGGATAACTGGGTCCGTACTTAAGATACAAAGCCTCGGGGCGTCACCGTGATCTAATTGGACCCCCTGACCCCCCCATTTCATGAACTCGCACCATCCACGTAAGCAATGTTTCCCCAGACCTCTGTCGAAATCTGTCTATCACATCACTTAGTTCTTGCTGTGTGTAATCCTCCAGAGCATCCAGCATCACCCCTCCAGGGTTAGCTGGGCTATGCTGTAACTTTCGCCGATATGTTGGCTGCGCACGGACCACATTCCTGCGCTCTGTCTTTTCCTGACTAACATCTTGACAGTTTTCACGCCCGGACTCATCTGAAAAATCAGACGTATCCCAGATGTTTCCATCCCAAAATTCAGGGTCAAAGGCTAATCCTTTCTGAGAGATAGCTAAATGTACCTTCTTTTTATTAACTTTCCCTCTTCGTTTTTTGTGTTTATATTGAGCGACCCTAACTGCTGTCCTCTCTGCAACCAGCTGTTACATTTCAAGCTTATCACATAACAATTTATTTTGACAAGCTAACATGGTAGAGGAATTTCGGCCTTCTACTAACTCCTTCTCCAGCTGCTCGTGGTCTTTCTGTAACTGTATACATTTTTCATGCAACTTTCTGTACGTAGAGAGCAAGATCCAGCCTCTCCTCCGTAACGTACAAATCCCTTTTCCCTTGTCAATTGACACTTTTTGTAAACATGTAAAAATATCTTCAGGTTCTGCATTTAACATACACGCATTCCAATTTTCACACAAACCAGCACAACGTGACCATTCCTGAGCTAAAAGTTTATACAGGGCAGTTTCCCACCCGGTATTTCTATGTCCGGATTTGATGCATGAGAACTTGCTTTTGAACTCGCTTTGATCTTATTAAACATTTTCTTTTTTTTTTTATCCTGCAAACGACTACGCCCAATTGTGTTGCTTCACTCTTCAGAATAACAGAACTATGCACTTCAGGACAGTTTAGGGCACAATGTGAAACAATCACTCTCAAACACCTTAGTAAGTAGAATAATCAAGTTTATTTATGGGGCAAGTTCTCAAACTGACCACACTAATATATCATGAAAAATAACATGAGAATAACTGTGGGAATATAAACACTCTGTAATATCATGAAAAATAACACTAAAATAACTGCAAGAATAAGTGCATATTACACACGCACACACAATATGCTTCAAGGCTTATAAATTGAAAAGCTTCACCGAAAAGAGATTCTGCATCCCTCCGCCACACACAAAGCCGGGGAACCCAAATCGACTGGCACAGGGAGTCTCCTTCGGGACAATCTGTCCTCCTGGCTTGCATCCAACCTAAAAGAGAGTTCCTAAACCAGTCCTTTCAGTTTCCTGACCTTTATAGTATTTACTAACGCCCAGGAGTCTTTTCTAGAAAAAGACCCCCTCCTTTACAAATTGTGCAATCGGCGGTACCTTGTTCACCCTTCGAGACGTCTCCTCGGAATGGGCCAGGTTCCAAGAAGAGGGCTCCAAGGTGAAGCTTGCATTCCTCCGTGAGTACAAGCGCATCCCCCTGTTGTCCTAACTGATAGCTCATGGAATGTAAATAGCGCCCTTCGTATCAGGCAGATGGAGCAAAGTTAAGCAGAAAAACACCCCACCCTGCAGCTTGTAGAACCTTGTGGAAAAACACAGAACAGTGCTTTACGCACAGAACCAGACTCGACAAAATGGAGTCGTGAACCAATGTAAAATGGAAGCAGAGGCCAATAGTCCATAGTATATTTCATTGTTCTTATCCTGCACCACTTTTCACCTTGCACGTAGTGCACTTGAACATAGTGCATGTAGCAATACACCTAGTATCTGCCTACCTCAACCACTACATCACCTTCTACTCCCCTACCAGACCCCTCCGCTCTGATCAACAAGCAGTAGTCACCATACCTGGCATATGGAAGAACTCAGCAGGTGGAAGACCTTTTCCCTACCTCGCAGCAAAAAGGTGGAACACCCGGACCCTGCATCTCAGGCAGTCACCATTGCTACCTCATTTCAGGGAGGCCCTTAAAACCTGGCGCTTCAACTGAAGCCCAGAGAACAAACCCCCTCAGCACCTTCAGACCCTTATGGGTGAGTAGTTGTGCTTCATAAATCCTGATTTGATTTGATTTGAGTTACTTGTAGCTTCTAGGACAATGGGTTACCACTTATTTTGTCGAAGTCTCTCCGGAATGTTATTCTCTTTTGCAGCACATGGTTAATGGTGATATGGTTAAAAATATGGAATTAGTGCCCTTCTGTGACTTGGCAAAATGCAGCATGAAGAGGGATGGTTGTAAGAGAGCATCACTGAATCAATACATTTTTGTAGGGTTTTACCAAAAATAGTAGCTATTGATTCTGTCCATGAACAGCCAGGATCTGTGCAGATATTTGCAGTATGTATAGCCCCTTAGGGCCTGATTAAGATTTTGGAGTAGGGGTTATTCTGTTGCAATGGTAATGGATATCCTGTCCTCCAAAATCTAAATACCATTGTTTTCTATGGTATTTACGTTTAAACTGATGGGATATCTCTCACTGTTGCAATGGAGTAATCCCTCCGTCGAGATCTAAATCAGGACCATAGTGTTTTTTTGGAATCTGCTCCTATGGACTCTTCTCATTGTGACATCTCTGATGAACGTCCGCTCTTTTGCCAGAGAGAGACAACTGTCATAGCCAAAGGCAACCAGGTACCTTTCTACTTCTAATGTCACAGTTTATCTTTTTTAACTTTTTGTTAGTATCCAGAGGTTACTTATTTACACTTGTATTGCCTTCCTTATGTTGTTGTATATCTTGCAGTGCACACTTTATTTACTACTATTTGTATGTAGCACTGTTCAATATTCAATATAAATTGCGTTGAGGGTTTTTGCTTCTGGAGAAGTTTGATTTGTGATTTACTTTTGCAATCTTTTGCACTATTTTGGTATTTGCTTTACTTACCCAGTATAGTAATTCAAATTTGTTAGTTACAGTAACACTTAGGGTCATATGTTTCTGAAAAGTGCAGCACACATAGAAGAAGCAAATCATCATTATTGAATGATTGTTTAGGTGCAGGAAGAGACACCTTCCTGCACATAAACAATCATTAATTGTGCTTTTTTCTTTCTATGTGTGCTGCAGAATGTTGCACGCATAGAAAAAAAGCAAAAATGAGGAGAAATAAAAGTATTTCTCCTCGTTACACAATGCTAACACCAGCACTGGGGTGGCTTTAGATTTTGGCACTACCTCAGATTGATGATTCCTTGTCAGAGCATCAGAAGCAATGGGTGATGTGTTAAAATGCTCACAGCAATACCAATTGCACGCCCTCTGCCGCAGAAAACTGCGTTGGATGGGCCCATATTCACAAGGCGGCACTAATCCACAAAGAATGGCTTAGTGCTGCCTTGTAAAATGGTGCAGTGCAGAGAGCCACTGGAGTGTCACTAAAAGTGACAATCTGGTGGCGCTAGGTGCTTGTAAGTATGCACCTTAGTGTTTGTTTAGTGTTATTTGCCAAAGATGGATTATCCATTATTTGGCATTTCACGTATCTGCCATGCTGGTACTGGAAGAAAGTGCTGCCTTTAGAGATCTCTGCCATTGTGGTAGAGGGTCCAAAACATGTTCATGCTCTATGAATCTTCCAATGTAATGACAAGAACACTCGTGAGGAACATAAAAAATAAGTTGCTTTTTCATGCAGTTCCAATAATCCAACGGCCTCCTTTAATTCACGCCCATCAGAGTTATACAAAAACGTGTCTTCTCAAACACTAGCAATGTCTGCGTGGTGTCAAAGGCACTGTTCAATAGCAATTTGATGGATTTTCTGGCAAGTGAGTCCCTAATCACATACTTGGTTATTGTATGGTTAAGATATTTTAAATGGCAAACAACGAATCAATTCTGTCTTCCTTATTATGTCTCTCCTTAGATCACATTGAGTTTCAGTGTCTTTAATGTAAGAGCCAGAGGAAGAACCAAACAATTTTGAGTCGTTTTGCGGTTTAATAAGAAATAAGGAGGAACTTTCTAGATTGAAAATGCTTACAGAGATACCATAGTGTGCACTGTGTGGTGATGATTGGGAAGGCATGCTGCAGGGAGATACGGAGTTCTTGCAGCGAAAGCAATCTTAAATCCTGTGAACAGTAAAGTGTCTTCCAAGTGTTTAGTCCTGTGTGTTAAAAATACAGAAGGCATATTTCATCTGCACTGCAGAGAAAGCATATTGTTCGTAACCTGGGACCAAACAGAATTACCTGCAGGGAGAGCAAATTCCACTGGAAATCAAAACTAAGAATCCCTTCGGAGACATTAATTGGATTTTGAGAGCTGGCATGTTTGCTGTTGCCTTGGGTGGGTCATTGTTTGTGTTGAAGTAAAATAGCGTTATTTGAAATGCTTATTAGCCCTGAAGTTCCTGACTTTTACGTCTAAAAAGTTAAGAAATATTTCTAAAACCTGATTTACGCTCATTGATTTATTTGTAAAATAGACCTTCTAAAACTTGAAACATTCGGGAACTCTAATAATTTATGGTCTCAAGTCTTGTGGTTCGCCAGTTCCACAGTTAATTTAATAATAACAAAAACAAGAATACTGCGAGCAAGTAAAGCTGTATAAATTTAACTAGCTGGCTAGACCGTATGATTTAAAAGATTCAAATGCAGATCCCACTATTTGGTAAGACTGCAACAAAAACAACTGTAATGGCCTTGATACAAAAATGCTTATCGCAAGCGCATTTTTGCTGTAGAAGTGTTTGGATGGAGAATCAAAGGTCTCCTTAGGAATTTTGGCCCATATTTATGGAAAGATAGCATCGTCTTGGCATATATATATATATATATATATATATGGAAAACAAAAAGGCTCAGAAAAGGCACCGCGCTCCAATTACCGGTGCTACTGCTGAGGCGAGCCAACCCACAACAATGTTATTAATCAAAAATTAGCAGTGCACTCCATTAGGGGTGATAATTCTCACGTTTATTTCAAGTTCAAGCTGGAAAAATAAAACGAACTACGCGTTTCGACCGTCTGGTCTTTTTCGAGTTCAAAGAATCTCATTACTCTTGCAGCTTCTATTTATAGAAACGAACAGTGCTTTACAGTGCATGTTGGGACTCGTGGTTCCAAACCACTTAACCCTTCGACAAATATAACAAACAAACAAAAGTAATGTGTGTAAATATTATTACATTTCAAAAAGAGGACATGGGTCAATTTATTTAAACACTAATGTTTTAAATTAAAAAAACTGTAGTACCACCATATATTGACAATTGATTATGCATGTAGTCAAAAATAAATTATTGAAAATGTATCAATTTAATTCTCAAATAAATTCTTTGATTTTTGTAACCATTATTGTCGTACTACCAGAAATAATGCAAAATTTCCTCCAAAATTGGTTAATTCATTGATATAAATCTGTGTAACTAATGTAGCTATTGAATTGTAAGAAAGAAGGAAAAAGGAAAAAGGAAAAAGGGGGGGGAGAGGAGAGATCCAAAGGAGTCAAATTCAATGATTTTCAAAATAATGTATCTTATCTTATGTTATACAGGTGATAAGAGCAAATGTTATTGTGGTAGAATTTATAACTCCACATTAACATTAAATATTCTTTTAAATTAAGGCTAGAACTACAAATGAACAAATAATTCTTCATCATTGTTCATCCCAAAAGGGACCTTAGTTTTCATCTGTATTATGAATCTTGATTCAAGACGCCTTAACTTTTTGACTCTATCACCTCCTCTCTCATGCTCAGGAATGTGATCAATACCATAGTATCTCAGTGTTCTCCAGTCATTCTGTGTGTGAGTTTGTAAGTGTCTAGCTGTGGCATATGTGAAATCCTTATGATTGATTGCTCTTATGTGTTCCAAAATTCTTTTCTTTAAAGCACAAATTGTGCTCCCAATATACTTGGAGCCACAATGACATTCAATTACATACACCACAAATTTTGTGTCACATGAGATCTTATGCTTAATTACCAACTCTTGTCCATTTGGAAATGTGACCTTTTTCAAAGATTTTCCAATTTTACAAGCTTTACAATGATTACATTTAAAGAACCCCTTTTGGGTTTCCCCCAGCCAAGTGTGTTCCTTCTCCAGGCAAAAATGACTTTTAATAATCATATCCTTTATACTGGGTGCTTTCCTGTATGAAAATAAAGGCATAGGGTCCACTAGGGATCCTAAATCCGAATCTCGTTTTATAATTTGCCAATGTTTGCATAAAATGTTTTTAATAGAATTACTTTCTTTGGTAAACTGCATTATCATTCTTATTGGCTCTTTTGAGGTTTTCTCCTTGTTTTGAAACAGGAGGACTTCTCGTTTTTTTGACTGAATTAAATTGAGATTTTTCTTGAGAATGTTCTCATTATAACCTCGAGTTTTGAACCTCTCATAGGTTTGATAACATTTTGATAATGACTCACTTTCACTGGAGCAATTTCTCCTCATTCTAATGAATTCACCCAAGGGTATACTGTTAATCAGAGATTTGGGGTGAAAACTTTTACCATGTAGTATGCTGTTGCATGCAGTCTCTTTACGAAAAACCGTGGTTTCTATTTTGTCATTCTCAATATAAATCGTAATGTCTAGAAAATTAATTGTTGTATTACTTATATCACAAGTGAATTTAAGACCCACTTCATTGTTATTCAGAATACCAAAATATTCCATAAATTCCTGCCTTGATCCATTCCAAATGATAAAAAGATCATCTATGTAGCGAACCCAAAGTAATGCTTTATCAGCATAGTGTTCATTGTTTTTACTCCACGCTATCTCCCTTTCCCACCAACCCATTACCAGGTTTGCATAATTTGGGGAAAATGAAATTCCCATAGCAGTGCCACATAATTGATGATAAATTTCATGTCTGACCTCATCACAAGGGAGCAAGATCTGCTGGATCACCTGGGCATTGAGATTGGTGGAGCAGTAGGTAGGTATCCCACTTTCATACCAAGCTCATTATTTGCATGTGCATGACAGGTGCTGATACCGTTGAGTGCAGCATGTCATGTTTAAGGATCTGGACATGTTCGTATGCTGCTTGTATGAAGAGCCCCAGTGCCACCATAGGGCTGCCATTCTAATGTACAATAATGAACCAAAAGCAGGGCAGATGATCCATCTTTCCTGCACAACCATTACAAAGTGTTGTAATGCATGCATAGAGCAACTCGCTTTTGAGCAGCACAATATAAGGCCTGCGCCATCCATTGTGTATGTGAGGGGGCTCGAAACTTGTTTGGGGGGCAAATGTACAAGGCTCTGGGAAAAATTAGGAATACCGAAATCCAATTTTTTATGCACTTTGAACAGCTGCTGAGAGCAGGTGTTATACGGGGACATATAAATGTATCTGATGGGCCCCTATGTACTCAGAAGAAGTCATGATGATCTGTTTTGCTGCAACTCCTGCTGAGTACACCATTCTCCTCCATATAAATAGATACAGTTAGACACTACCTGCATTATGATGTGCCTTAATTCTCATTAGGCGCACACATGCCGGGGGTAAGGGGTGCACTGGGGGCTACAAGGACTGTGGTGATGCACTTGGTGCTGCACCACTGTTGTTCAAGCTGCCTTTGTGTCATTGGCCAAGGCCTTGTAAGGGAGCTTGACTATGCATTGGGTCCAGTATTCTAGCACTTTCCCCTTCCTGTACATAGTGTATAACATACATCCCAAACTATGTCTATTACCACACACACATGTGCTGAATTAGTACCACAGGCCTGCAGCATCTTACTGACAGTATGGGGCTGGCCTGGAACTGCTCCATCACTGGCACATTACATAGAAACCTGCACCCTCACGTGCATCCTTGGACCAAAGAGCACGTGTTTCTATGTTGAGGCATATGTCTATGCACATGTTTCTATCCTTCCCTGGACAAATAATGATATACCATGCCAACAATGGCTGGCCACACAGTACTGGCAATACATCTGTAACTTCAATCAGTCATTATGCAGGTAGGTACAACTACTTAAACATAAGTAAACTCCCATGGCATTATTGCTTGTTTGTGTGCCTTGTGATGGCACACACATATTAGTAACTACAAACAAGGTTGTATCACAACATTCATCACCCACACAACCCCTGAGTAGTTATTTGTCCATTTGCAGTGAAAATGAGGTAGGTGTTTTCAACATATGGGGAGGGGGTAAAATGCTATGAGTGTCACAGTAGGATGGCCACTGCGACAACCATCACATGCCCCTCAGATGCACTATACAGTGTCATGCAGTCGCATATGGTCATGGTGGTATAAAGCTTAAAACATCTGCATATCAATGCCATGTAAATATGGTGCACTGAAAAGCATCAGAGGAGTGTCTGGGAGAGTGATGGTTTGTAGTTGCCTGTGTCTCCATTATCTGATACTATGTGTGAGATTATGTGTGATTGACTGACCATAGTTGTTCGTCAGTTGCTCTGATCTACCACTAGGTTGACTTGCTCACTCAGCCTAACAAGTTGATAGTAAACAATGTCGTCCATTAACTGATATGTACAAATATCACTTAGCAATGTTTTCCATTCATGTCTTGCATGTGGACCTCCACCCTACACCGTTGGTGAGGTCACCAGATTTGAAGACCCCGATGCAGCAGTAAGTGTCACCTTGTGGGTCATGTGTGCCAGTGAAGGGTTTGGTGTGAGGAATGCTTTGAATAATGGTTTTGCCTGACCAATGACATGATATATTTGGAGTTAGGATGGTGACATCATGTCTGTTGTAATGTTGACCATTGAGAATGGCTTGGTTGCAGCACGAGGGACAACGTGTGCTGGCATGGAATTGCAGGTACTAAGAAATGGAATGGCTGGCCACATGTTCATTAATGTCTATCATGATAGGTGTCAGAGCTGCTGTTTATGAAAATAGCATGCTTGGTGACAACAAGTTTGTCACAGCACTATTGACAGCACTGTGTGCCACCCATAGCTTACACTTACTCACAAGATGTACGTTATATATATAGTAGTCTCTAGGGGGCTTATGTAGGAGACACTTGCATCACAGGTGCCTCAGTAACCTTCAGATATATATTGACTTGTTGGGGAACGTGATCCTCACAAGTTTGATAACATAAATGTTGATCAAGGACAAATTAGTCCACTCACTTCTGGGCCCTAATGGTCAACAATAGATAGCTGTCATCCCTATCACATGTACATGATAGCTTAGTTGGCTGTTATGAAATAGTCATAGATGAGGCATAAGTCATTGTTGAGAAATATGTGGTGGACTGCATGTGTCATCTGCAGATGCGGTGTACATTATATGTCTGTTCATTCTCGACCCAATCCTGTATGTGATACTTGATTCTACTGATTTTCAGCGGTCAATATGACACCTGACCAACGGCATGCATTCCACAAAAGGGCTGAAAGGTACAGGCACACCATGGAAGTGGATGCCTGATGCTACAGGATGGGACGGAGGTTTCTCAAGGAAAAGACCACTGACTCAAGATCAGCGGTAAATGCAGCCAACCAGCCAATGTCATAAAGTGGCGGTATGTACGGCCAGCCTGTTGGCGGTATAACTGCCACATTATCACTGACCATCGGGGTAATAATAACCCCCGAAGTGTGCAAAGCATTCAAGTGTCACAAAACCATAATTAAATAAAACACAGGAAACAGTTTAAAAATCCAAAACCAATTTATAAAAATAGGAAATGTAGTTTTATCTTCGGTTTGACACCAAAACAAATAAAATCAGATAAGGGGAACCGGAGATATGATTTTTTAAAGAATTAGGCCCTCATTACAACCAGGGCGGTCGGAGATAAAGCGGCAGTAAGACCGCAAACAGGCTGGCGGACAAAAAAATGGGATCACAACCGCGGCTTAAACCGCCATCATAGACAGCCACTTTAACACTCTGACTGCCAGGGCGGTAGCAACAAACACCGCGGCGGTCACCGCCAACAGACAGGCGGAAGACAATGTACCACCCACTGTATTATGAGAGGCCAATCCGCCAGGTTTTCCGGGGCCGTAACAATGACATCAAAAGCACAACAGAAACAGTACACTGAAGGGGAACCACTCACTTTTCGACACTCAACGAAGAAGCAGGACGCCATGGTGCCCGAACTGCAGGTCCTCCCCATGCTGGTGTATCTACTAGTACACCAGGATTTTGAAAGAAGGCACC